>NC_136698.1:15347858-15550358 GCF_947650265.1 Symphodus melops
TCTCTGACTGACTGTCAAATAGTTTGGCTTTATTAATGTTACCTCTCTTTAAGCATGCTCATGCTTACACTGTTTCTTCAGCTTGATTTGATGAATAATAATATTCCAATAAGAATATTCTGTAAGCCTCAAAATAAAAACCACTTATGAACAACTTCACGTCACTTGTCAATAGATGTATAATAAAATATGCTCTTTTAAAAATACAATACTGTGACACAAACTAATTATAAAACAGGCGCAATTTGCTTGAAGTCTGATTGTTTATGTCTGATGTCTTTGAATACCCTAAAACAACTTTAAAACTTACTTTTTATGATTCAAATTTGCAGTTCAGTGAGAGATCTGGTTAGCTAGCTCTCCAAACACGTCATGTATTTTTGTGATTTACCCACAGACTTTTAAATATTGATTTTAATATACGGTCCATGGTTTATGCCCAAAGGTTTGACTGTAAGTGTAATTATGTAAAAGCGGGATGATCAGTTCAGTGAGGAGATGGCTCGTGATTTGTGTCTTAAACTCCATGTGTGTGTTTTCTTCAGCTTTGTTTAACGATAAACGAACTTTTTGTTTAACTTACTAGCAAAGACGTGAATGACACTCTGTCGAGGCCGCAGGTATGGCCAACGGATGGCATCAAGAAAAAGCGGGCAACTTAAATGTACCTATATAGCCTACCTGGGTTCTTCATTGTTTACAGTCCGACTAGCAACATGTGGGTCGAGCTGAATATAGGAAGCAACGCCTTAAAAAGCACGGTGTTTACTTTACTTGTATGCCTGATATCGGTTTAGTGATTTATCCAGTCCCTTTCTTATCGATGACCGCAGATTGGACCATAAATGGCATTATTTGGAGCATTAGCATCATGTTCCGTCTAGTTCTGTCTCCTTTGCCTTTTTGTCTATTGCACCAATACTCAGGACGACTGCTGAGACGCAATTGGACAATACTAGACTTACTTGGACTACAAATAGAAACCAGGAAGCAGTGATAACCATACTGATAACTATGAATTGGCCAATGGAAGTCCAACTTGTTTCCGCTCATTCAGTTAAATAATCCTATCTGCTGGATATAAATAGCCTAATATCAATTTAGAAATAGGCTGTGTGCTTAAACACTTGTTTTCTTGTAAGAGCAGGCTTTCTTAGACTGACAGACTCCTGTAGACAACATTTCATAACTAAACCATCTGGACTGAAACAAATTACTCAGAAGTAAAGAAAATTTGCTCAATAATGTGATGAATGACACAACATTGGAGTCATTCTGAGAGTTAGGGACACCTGGGGCTCCGACTGTCATCAAGTTTCAGGTGACGTAACATTATTCCTTAGAATCAAAAGGACTAATCTGAATTGAAGGTTTTGAAAGATTAACTAGTGATATCAAACGAAGATTAAAAACATAACATAAACTTATATGATGCATATTTTTCCTAAAAACCAGACAAAGAAGCAATGTATAAGCTGGTCTGCATGCAGACTACTGAAGAGAGGTGCACATGTTCTCTCTGCTGGGAAGTCGATTGTTCATAGCGTATTAACCACTACAATGCCAAGTAGACCACTAGGTTTCATGAATGTGTGATATACCCACACATACATTTTAACACCTACATGAATGTAAGACATACGATGTCTTACATCACTTCAGTCATCATCATTGTTTCCATAATACAGCTACAATATTACTTTGGTGAAGCAGTGTGTCTGTGTTATTCTGACATCACATCATTTCCTGTCCTCAGCAAATGAAAGAGAGTGGAGAGCTTTAGATTGTTATGCACTTCATGGGCACAGTAATGAAAATAAATAAGTAGCCTAAACAAAGGGCAGAACCGTCTAAATGCTCTTTGCTGTAAATTCACAGTATGATGTAGGTGTCTATTACTTGGCGGATGATACATCCTCAGTGGCGGGACATGTTTATTCCACTTCAGACATCACACCACCCCTGCTGAGATCTACTTGTAACAAAGTAGGAGTTAGTTTCACATTTTACTCTGCATATGAAGAAAAAACAAATCACTCACAGAGTTATATATTTACAAATGTAACGATTTTACAATCTAATTAGATTTTTTATACACAAGTCTAACATTGATGCAAATTGAGTATTTGAGTAGAATTTAGGAAGGTGAACAGATGCACACAAAGTTAATTTTAAACCTAGTCTGAACATTTCAATGATTATGCATCTTTTGTTTTCATTCATCCCAATAGGAAACCAGCAACCCCCCTTATTGAGAAAAAATATCATGCAAAGGAAGTCGCAAAGCAAAGCAAAGCATCTTCTCTGGCAAATGAAAATGCTAAGCCCAGGTGACTCTGATTTTTTAACAAAGTTGACAATACTTAAAAGTAGAGAGACTTGTTGCTAATGCATATCAGACAGATTAGATGTGCCAAAGTCTGAAGACACGTAGGTGACTAAGGTGTTAGGCTTAGATGAGTCATTCACCATATTCTTGACATGTGAGTGGGGGTTGAAACGTTGTGAACCCTGATAGAATGGTTCTGGTGTGACAGCTTGACCCCCACAGTGTGGGGGCCTTGTGATGCTTTGGGTTGACACATTGTGGCTTGAGCACACGTCTCCAGGGGAAAGAGGAACAAAGGAAATAGTATCTGTAAGAACAAAAATACTAACTTACTCATAAGTTTGAAATATTTAATGAACATTTCTGGTGGGACTGATCTGACCATAGTCAACAGTGTTGACCCATATAAACAGAATTTCTTCCCAATATGAAGGATTGTGTTTTTGAAGTATGATGTCCTTTCCTACAGAGGAGCTCATTATTTCTGCCACTGTCATTGAAACTGTTTGGAAGCTAAAGTTGACCCAAAAAAAACATTAATGTGAGACCAACTCCACTTACTTTAATATAAGAGAGACACTGTTGAAGAATACCCCCTAACTGTGTTTAAAAAACAGATGTACAAATACTTTTCTTGGAAACAACAATTTCCACAAAACTGAGCTAATACTGATGTGGAAATAAGGACAATCTTACATCAGCTATGTACACATATCACATTAGTCTGTCCGATGGAGCCTCTTTTTTCTCCCCTGAGAATAAAATTAAATTAAAATGTGAGAATATATGAAAAATGGGAGGAAACGGATAAGGCAGCAGAAAACAAATTCAATTACTGTAATTAAAATGTTGATGTAGTTCACCCTTGTTGTTATATCCAGATTGTGAACAAATAACAGTTAATTAATCTTGCTGATGTTTCTACATCAAACATCAATCTTACGTTTGGCCAGTTTATTATTTTGTTGCATTATCTAGGTTGTGTGTACATTTTTTTTAAGTTAGACTTCCGAAGAGCAAAGACAAACTTCCCTACTCTAACAAAGAAATGTTAAAAGTCTGTATATCCATCATTTTCCTAAATTATTTGAGGTAAGAAAAAAAAAAGCCACAACAGGTTTGGGTGAAGATTAGATGAGATTATAAAAGGAAAAAAAGATTTGAATCAATTCAAGGAAACAGCTTCTGTTACACAAAGTATAAATAATTCTATTATAGCTATAAAAAAAAAATAGTGTGAAAAAGAAAGTTTTATCTGCTCACAAAATGTCAGTTTTACTTCCATTCACAGAGTGAATATTTCAGCTCTAGGTAATTAAATTAAGAAAACAGACCAAGGGCAAACATCAAAAGAAAACTCCAACACAAACTTTCACAGTGACGGGGTCACAGGTTTATTGTTGACTCTAAATCACCTTCTCAGACTGCCACCATAGAGGTCAAGTGACCAGATAACTGCTATAAAAAATGAGACCGGGAGACAAAGACGTCATCATATGATAATACAGCATGCTCTATAAACAGTGTGCTTCATTTTTATAAAACAATACAATATAAAAAAGTACAATTTCCAGACACAATGGCTTTCATATCTACAGTATGGATTCAGTTCAGCTCAATGAAAAAAGTATCAATTGTTCGTTTACATGTCTAAAACAGAGAGGAGCACTGATGTAAGATCAGTCAGGTATCATCTTTGCAGTTTATTATAAGCAATCACAATTCTGAATAAACGTGACACATTTTTGTGCATCTAATCTATGGTACACATTTGCTTAGTGAAAATTGAATAAATAGCTTATTATGTCAAAATGATTTAGGGGTGTCAAATCCCCTGTCAGAGTGTTGATTTCAGTACAATCTGTAGCCTACAGAGGGCAGCAGAGTAGCATTGTTAGAAGAGCTGTCGATGAAGATGGACAGAAAGATGATCTCTGAGCTGGTGTTATATGTTTCCAAAGCTTAAATGTATGACAATCTGTAAGGTAAGAAATGTAATCAGCTTATTTGTTCCTTATTTTTACTTCAAATTCTGTTCTACATTATGAGAGAAACAGAATTTACTACCCCAAGCTTCTTGCTTAACAAAAACAGATGCTGCTCAAGGCCTATAATTGGCACATTTGCTTGTGTTGTTTTCATGTGCTGCCACTGCCAATTCATATTCATATATTCATAAGAATCAAAGAAACTGTAAAACATACTCTGTCGTAAAAACAGTTTTCATCTATTGATTAAAAAACGGTTCAGCTTTTTGTACACTACAGAAACATCTCTACTCTAAAATTCTGAAAAGCTTATTTTGATCTCAGATTCATTTATTTCATGAATAATCAGTTTATCAAAAATAATAAGCACCAACTTACTAAATCAATGTCAACCTTCACAAGATTTAAATCAGCTGTTTTAGAGGGTGTAAATGTTTTAAGTGTCATCTCCTACAAAATATCGACTCCCTCCTCCTTCTGGCTCAGTTTCATTATGACCTTTGTTCCAGTCTGCAAGGTCTTTATCAAATTAGCATTTTCGCCCTGCGTGTCTCAAACACATCAAGGTCCAGATCAGAAGCCATTTAACTCCTTCCCCCGCTGGTCAGCCGAGCTTCCCCGCTGTCAGTCACAGTCAAAAAATAGGGAAGTGATGTAAACGCCCTTCAAGATTCTGTGTGTGAGCTCAGAGAGTGAGCAGGCAGTTCTCAGTGCAATATCTATCTGATGACATTTTAAGGTGCGAGTGAGGCTCTGGACTGGATATTTACTGCTTCAAAAGGGAGAATTTCAGATTAATTATTATGAACGACCACAAGGATTTAAATGTCAATATTTACAAAATATATAGTACATCTTATACAGTAAATCATTTTTATACAATAGTATCAATTCAACTTTGAGATGACTACACCCCAATACATTTTCAGTTTACAAATTATACACATTGATGAAAGTAAGGAGCCAACACTGTACATGCATTCATCTTTTAAGTACCTCTTTTTTCAAGAACAAATGGCCGAGTTTTGCGTATTTTATCTGAACAACAAGGGAAAACCAAGTGTTGCATGTGTGCCTTTGTGTATCTGTTTTGCCAAAACACAATGTGCATTGGGTATTGTATCATGTGGAGTCCCATTTTTTTTTCAAAAAAGAACCAAAAGAAAGACTTAAGCTATTTGAAGTAATATCAGGTGGAAATGGCTTTGCATTGATATTATATGGTGCTTTACGGTCAAATTGGCAGTGTAGCAGAGAGTAGTCGCAAAAGTATTCTGTAAAAATCTAATTTCAGCACAGAAAACAAGCAGAGCCTCCATATTTATGTCATAAGAGTGCTCCAAAGTCCTGACTGTAAATAAGTCTTAATGCGCAGTATGTAGCTGGAACTATTCAAATACTTATTGGCAAGTCCTTGGCATTCACTGAGCACCACCCTATAATAATGTATTCATGAGTTTGGAAACAGAGAGCTTGAATCAGCTCAGATGGAGCAGAGGTGAAGTCCTTTAAACATGAAGGGGGCAGAGTTCCTTGTTCGTAGGAAGGATTGAGTTGGCAAGAGCTTTGTCGAGGTTAAAGACTTATGGGACTCGGAGTTCTTTTGTTTCTTGGTCCTTTAACAGTCTTAAGATTTAGACATCTTTAACTATATGATCCAGCTTTCCTCTGCACAATAATGTGAACACACAACAAAGCATACAAATATATTAAGTCCATACAGATTTCCTTTTTTTGTTAAATACAATAGTTTCAAGAACAAAACATTGTCTCCATAAACTGTCCTATAAATAACTGTATTCAGTGGTTTGCAAGCACAAGTGTTCCTTTTCCCTTTCCTTTCCCATCCTGTCCTCTCAGAGCCTGCTTCGAAAAGCGTCACGAAATGACGACTAAAAAGAGAAACAGAATCCCACCCTCAAATCATTTTCATGTTGAACTTGCGTGCCCCACCCTGTCCTCCACTGGCAGCGGGTCCATCCACCTTTCTAAAAGAATACTCCACAGAGAAATTGTTCTTATGCTGCCCTCTCCCTCGACTCCACACAAATAGCAGGATGAAACAGAAGAGCACCACCCCCAGAAACATGATGCAGCCCATAGCTGTGGATATAAGGATGGTTTTTAGGTCCAGAGTAAACTTCAAGAAGACTCTAGTGTCGTTTAGATTTGTATCATTAAGGTCTCCAGCATAGTAAGTGCGGTTGGCCATAAGGGCTGCATCTAGTGGCAGCCCACTAACTGTAAGAGTGGCAAAATAGGTGTCGTTTCCACCTGCATTGCTTGCTATGCAGATGTAAGTTCCACTATCCATCACTTGTGCGTACCGTATTTCTAATGTGCCCTCTTGTAACACAGTCAGGCGACCGCTGCTCTTTGTGGTGATGCGGCGACGTTGAGGAGAAATCCAGAATATATTTGGTGTTGGCTCACCTTCTGCTCTACATATAAATGACACCACCTGCCCTTCGCGGGCAGATATCTGCTGCAGCTTCCTGTTGCGGATTTTCGGCTTCTGACAAGTAAAGTGATCAAACAGAGCAGAGTCAGAGAAAGCATTAAGAGCCCTTCCCTGCACCTCTACGGGCGTTGTACACACAGGGGCCGCGCCGTCAAAATTCAGGGTCTTCCTTCGTTGAAGAATCCACAGCAGGCGGCAGTCACAGGCCAGAGGGTTGGCATCTAAACGCAGTGTCTCCAGAGTGTTCACAGACTGGAAGGCTCCCTCCTCCAGGGTCACCAAGCTGTTAGTGGAGAAGTTAAGAAGGCGGATTTGACGTAGACCCCCCAGTGCGTATGGCTGCACCACTGCCAGGTTAGTATTGACCAGATGTAACTCCTTCAGCCTAATAAGGTCCCGCAGAGACCAGGACTCCAGCATGGAGATGGGGTTGTAGGAGAGGTTGAGGCTGGTGAGGTGAGCCAGGCTGCGAAGGGCAGATGTGGGCACAGAGGTGATGTTGGTGTGCGTGATAGACAGCCAGGATAAGTTAAGACCCTGCAGGCTGTGAGGGGAAATGTACTCCAAAAAGGGCCAGTGATCAATCTCCAGGCCTCTCAGGTTTCCGAGCTTGCGGAAGTTTTGGTCCTCTAGCGTGGAGATGCTGAGATAGCGGAGTCGCAAAGTCACCAGGTTATGCAGATAAGACAGAGACTGACCTGACACAGAAGTCAGGTTGCATCTCTCAATTGTCAGCTCCCTCAGCCCCACCAGACCCAGAAAGGCCTTGTTAGAAATATAAACTAAATCATTATCTCCAACTTCCAGGTTTTTTAGATTTCGCAGGTCTTGGAAGGTAAAATCCAAGAGAATTACAATTTTATTTCCACTCAGGTCCAAGGAGGTTAAGTTGGAGAGTCGAGAGAAAGCCGCCATAGGAACCAGTTTCAACTGATTACCCCTCAGCGAAAGTGTCTGCAAGTTCTGCAGACTAGAAAAAGCATTTGGCTCCAGCACACTGATCATGTTCTCACTAAGATCCAACTTTTCCAGACGTTGATACGGAAGAAGGTCACCATGCTCTACCCAGCGGAGTTTGTTCCCACTCAGGTCCAGGATCTTGGTGTCTAGCGGGATGCTGTCTGGCATTGCTGACAGGCGTTTACCATAACAGGACACTGTTTTGAGTTTTGTGATGCACTCACATCGCTGGGGACATCCTTGACTATGAGTAGGTGAAACTGCAATCATCAGCAGCCAAAACAGGTGTGGCAGGAACGAGCCTACGTCCGTGCCCCTGCATATACCCATGGTACTCCTTTCTTCTGCTCTCCCGTCTGGAAATGAATCAGAGGGCCAGACACCTGGGGGGATAGAGAGAGACAAATAGAGAGAGAAGGAAGGAAAAGATGGGAAGATAAAAAGGAAAAAGGAAGGGTAGAAAGATTGGGAAGGAGTGAAAAAAAGAGAAAGACAGTAAGACAAATTAATTAAACTCAATTCCCCTTCAACAGCAGTGATTAAACACTCTAAATTGGTGAAATTACAATTACTAACTTTAATTGACCTT
This sequence comes from Symphodus melops, assembly GCF_947650265.1. Taxonomy (NCBI): domain Eukaryota; kingdom Metazoa; phylum Chordata; class Actinopteri; order Labriformes; family Labridae; genus Symphodus; species Symphodus melops. The sequence goes on from NC_136698.1 coordinate 15,356,186, forward strand.
GCACAGCAGTAAAATTGAAGCGAAAGATCCAAGTTAATCCCCAAAGGACTGTGTATGCATTCAGCTGAAACTGGTCGATTTTACAATGGTCAACTGTAATTAGTAAGCAGTTAGGTTTTAAAATGGTATGCCTGCACACACATATAAATTCCCTTTATAGCTATGAGTCCATTTCATATCTGGTGGTTGTTTTGCTCTCAAGCTATTTGATGCATTTTAAATGAAAACAGGAAAATTGAAAATCTCTTCTATTCATGAGACCTCATGTGAGACATAACTTAAAATGCATGAAAAAGGAAAAGAATTGCAGCCTCTCAAATGCCTTAAACAGAAAATTGCCCTGCAAAATACACTCAAACGGTCTATTAGTGCTTCTAAGGCAGAAAGATAAAATAACTGTATGAGAAAACATATAAACAGGCTCAGTAAATTCAGCAGCTAATGTCTTTGAGTCTATCATCATCTGTGTAAGTTTGAAATGCATGACGCTTATCGTGGGAGGAGCTAGCCTGATCAGGCTTAGAGGTTTCATAGAACACACACACACACACACACACACACACACACACACAGATATACACACATGCACTATTCATCTCTATTTCTCTACCCTTTTGATGGCTGATGGATGCTGCTGGTAGCAATGTAGTAATCCCTTTATGAACACATTGAGATACACCAACCAGTAGCATGGAAAATAACCCAAGAAAACATATTCCTCAATAATTTAGTTGTTAGAGAGGTTGACAGTGTGTTAAAAGCATAGACTGCATATAAACATGGAAGACGTCTTGTTCACATTGCACCTCCAAATCTGATTTTTAGCACATCCAGATTTTATGTTGTTTGTTTTTTTGCCAGTCTGGACACAAAAATTCCACAAAATCTGATGTTTCCCAAATGCGATTCAAACCACAAACACAGCTGGTTTCCAATGTGATTCAGATCTGATTCCGACAAATCCGATTCAATCTGCACATCTCTGAAAGTGTATTCTGCGTCACTCACAATGTTACACCATTGATAATAACAAAGACATAGATCCAGCAAGCCGGAAGTTAACTTTGTTCAGTGGAAAAACAAGCCTGCGGACAGACTGCTCCACAAGACTGTTTGTGTCAGAAATAGACAAACTTCTCTGTCATCCATTTTGCTCTCGTATTTCCTGGGCCTAACTTGTTACCATTGAAATCAATGTGGATCAGACCATGTTAATACGGACGGACAGATCAGATCTGGTCACTTGCAGTTTGTGTCAGTCAGTTAGATTGGATTCTGATGGGATTTGGATGGCAGTCTGAACAAAGCCCAAGTATTGTCACCCATTTTTTTTCTGAAGGGTTGTTTTTGGAAGCCCATCCATGATGGTTGTCATGGTGGAAATGCTGACTATCAAACTTTTGGTCAACCTAACAACATGCAAAAAACTGGATCTGAGGTCGGTCTTAAACCTCCTGACAAACAGCTACTATACATGGTTGCTTGCAGTCAGATCGCTCAGGCCCCTATTATGCACGATATGTCTTATTTTTACATTAAGCTAAAACAGATAAGTTATAAAATAAATTCAAGACCTGACCAGTGTGTGCTGATAAAGAAAAAACTAATAAAACCAAAATCGTTTTTGGACCAGAGTGTAAACATTAATTTCTGGTATGACAACTAACATTTTATTATTGGTGTGTATGGGAAGTCCAGGTCTTTTGAAGCGGACGATCGAGGAACAGCAAGTTTTTCACTTCCAGAGGAGCTTTATTTTGCAACACAGGAGATTGCATGTTGGTTAATGCTAACTGAAAGGCCACTGGTTCCGAAAAAATGTTCTTCCAAAATGAAAATATAATTATCTAACTTGGTCCTATAGCACACATAACATGAAAATGCATCTGTAGCTACAACCCATCATCAAAGTAAGAACAGACACCCATAGATAAGACTAGTATAACCAGAGACAAATTCTAATGTTAAGGTGAAATGAAGACATAAATCTTTAAAAAGGACATAGAGACAGAGAGACCCTTATACCTTCACCAAATCACCCAAATCCATAGATCAAAGAAAGCAGGAAGTGATCGCCATTTAGAAGAGAATGGAATATATCTAAGGCGTCTTAAATCCCCTCCATCTGCTTTTACAGATGATTTAACAACTCCTACAATGTCATTTACCTTTTTGATTGTTCTAATTTACAATTCACCCTGGCTCAGAGACGAATACTTCCATTTGCCAACCTGCCACAGAATCAAATTAACTGTCTGAACGTGTGAGCGGGACGGTGTGCTGGCAGACAGCAGAACATTGTTAAAAGACAGAAAATATAAAAATGTCAGACTTTTGAAAACCTCACCAGTAGTACGAACAAGGAGATGTTGACAACCAACAACAACTTTTGCAAACAACAGCACACATTTTGTGTCTTACTGAGTGGTCTAACAAAATCAATAGAAACATCGAGAGCACATCCTGCGCCTGAGACAGATAAATAATAATAGATGTACTTTTTTGGACTTCTTCGACATTTGTGATTAAATATCATAATTGATGTTGTAGAAGGAAAGATTTTGTCTTTTGTATTCTATGCATTCTCCTGCCTCGCTTAATCCTGGCAGCTCCAGTGTTACCTACGATGAAACTATGCTTTGAGTCGCTTTGCTAGTAACTCTGTTGAGTTGATATTATGCTAGTAAAAGTTCAACTTTAGTAGGCTTGAGACGCTAGCCTTGTGCATATTTGGAAAGGGGTATAGGTTTCTTGTGACCCTTCTTTTCTGTAACTGGAACCCAGCCTTTTAAAAATGCTCAACTTGACATCTCTTAGAGTAATTTATCATCCTTTTTTTTAGCTCCCTCTGGGATTACAAAAAAAGCATTATAAACATTTCCATAATGCAGTATTCTGTCAACTGGTTGTAATTAGTTTTCTCTCGAAATATCCCAGAACTCAGTATCTGAATCAACCTTTATAAAGACATGACAGTATCTGAATAATGTTTACCTGGGTTTGAGAAAGTGTTCCAAAGATTCAGAGCATGAGATCTAGCTAGTAAGGCAGCTAGTTTTCTAATACAGCACAAGCTAACTCATGTCATCATTAATAATCTGCTGATAATGTAAACAGACTGCGGTGTTTCTTTTGGTACTTGTTGTATTGTGCATGTATCTTTCTCAACTTTATTTACTTCTATTAATTTATAGACATTTGACCTACATCAGCATGTCTTAGCCTTCTTTAGAAAACTGCTGCTGAAAAGAAGGAAACCTGCTTCTGCAGAATTTAAAAATGTCCCTTCCTCCATAAACAGCTGGTGAGCAGAGACTGAAACAGAAAACCACAAACACCCCCTCCCACCCCACATTTCAAAATGTCAGTCAAATGATCTGTCACCCAAAGCCATATCTGGTAGCAGTTTCTTTGTAATAAGCCAAGGGGCCCAGGACAACTAATGCAGCGCTGGTCAACAGCAGGTGGATGGAACGTTGTGCGCTCTACTGTATACAGCATGATCCCTCCCTGTGGGGCCCAGCTGCACACAGAGCTGCTGCCTGAGAGGCTTCTGTTACCTGCTAGTGAGCTGCAGTCTAAAATAACCAACATATCTTTTGATTACACAGCAGAAGACACAACAAAGCTCTTCCCTGCTGACCTTCAGCTGCTGCAGGTGACAGGAGACAGAGGAGAGTCTCTGCTGGAGTAAAGGAGCTGTTATCCTTATATAGGACACACATCTTATTTTAATTGGCTTCAAGGGTAAATTCTTGCATTTAAACACCACTGGACTATGTTTGTTTAAGGGGAGGAGGAGAGATAATCAAAGAAAACAGATGAAGTAATTCTAAATTAGAAACATAAGCCCTGTAAAATCATTACAGCAGGAGTGCATTTTATACATCATTAACAAAGTATGAAAAGAGTTTCTGGTTCATTGAACAGACAAAGGTTTGCTCACAAAAAATGTTCAGTTAAGTAAAAGCTGAAGTCAGAGGATGTTCGACAGACTGAAGAACACCAACTACAGTATGTCTCTGAGTCAGAATCAATACGTAGCTCCAATATAAACTGCAGTGCTCAGGTCAGCTTCAAAAGAAAAATGTATTGTGTTGTCATGGAGACGAATGAAAAGACCACCACCCAACCACGAATTAGGTCTCCTTTTCCTAAAATAAGAAAAAACAAACCTGTCCATTAGATGCACTCATGTAGTTCGCCACCTCTGCGCTACACTCACCTAGATTTCACAGAATAATTTGCCTATAAATTTCAAGTATTTTCATGCACTTTACTCACTGAAAAGTGCAAATAAAATTTACTCAGTAAATGTTTGTTGTTGTGGTATTTTTGCCTTTCTAACTTGCTGAACTTGGGTCAATTTTCGCATTTATATAGGCATAAACAACTCAATTATACACGGAAAAACAAAAACACCTTTGAAATTTAGCTTGAAATAACACTTCAGACAAATATTTCTTAGAAAATATTTGTAGACAAATTGTCTACAGCAGAGTCAGTCCATTTCTCCCACTTCTCAACAAAGGTAACTCCTCCAAGCCTCACAGACTTCTTCTTTTCGTTCTTTGGTTCGTCGTTCTTCTCATCTCTCGACAAACTGTGCGACTTATGTAATGACTTTGTGTGGTCAAAGGGCTTAAAGAGGCACCACCAGCATCATCTGCAAGTTCACTGTTGCCTTCAAGTGCATGAATGTGGATGTTTTACTTGAAAAGCACGGGGTCAGGTGGGGGAGCTTTTTTAATAGCAGACATTTTGACTTGACCCCAAAGCAGAAAACAGCAAATTGGAAAGCGAAGATCATGAATGTATTCATTTACACCTGAGCTTTTCCCCTATTCATTTCTCTAAAACGTTACAGAAGGATCTTTTTGCAAAGCCATTTATTTTATGTCTACACAGGTTTGTGCACAGGTAACTTTGATGTGATAGTTGTGAGACACAGAAATTACATGGACTATTAGTGCCAAAAAACAACAACTGTAATTACAAAAAAAAAAAAAAAAAAGCTTGTAAAGTGCAATACATGGCACAATATTACAAAGTCAGTGTGTTTTTTATCCCTGTGGAGCTTAAATCAATCCAAAGTCCTCCACTCAAACACTCCACACGACTACAGAAAGAGACTCAAACTGTGCTGCCATGACAGTGAAAGACAGACTACGAGCACAAATCAAAGCTTCATGCCGCTGTTGGATACTCGTGTGATGCTTAAAACTGCAGCTGATGCTTCAATTGTGACATAAACCAGACTGATTTGCAACAACAAATACACTCATGTTGCCTGAAGCACTTAAAAGCCAAAAAGGGTTGGTTTTATGACATAAAAATAAAACAAAAGTGCAGATTCCTGAGGCCTCAGTCAAAGATTCTCTCAACATTTTCTTGAAAAGGCAGATGTGATTTCCAAGTAAAATAGCGGAAAATAAAATTCTCAACATCAAAAATTTCTTTTACATTGCGTTTGTGTACATCAATCAGCTACAGCCTAACAAAACACAATACAATATTCACTGCAGCGATTGCCACGTCATCAACAGTCTTTCTTCGGGAGTTGACAGAACAATGGAGAGCAGGATGGTATTAAATTTTCATCAAAAAGACTGCTGAAGAGGAGATGTTGATGCCTTTTCTTTCATGTCGTACGTCTCTGAACTAAACAGAGATGCAGATGGGTTGTTTGTAACATTAACTTCATTATTTCTCCACACTGAACTGATCTCGTCCCTGAATAACCTGTGTTTTCAGGTTACGATGTGTTAGATCTGATAGTCATAAATGAGCATGTTAAAATGTTGATGTTTAACATTTGGCAATTATTTAAAAGCGACCCAGTTCCTCAGTTCAGCCTCACAGAGCTGTGAGAATGGCTGCAGACTTACATGATGAATGTAAGTGAAGAATCTGCAATGTGCAGTAACTTTGGCCAAATATTCGAATGAAGATGTGATGTGCGATAATAAAAGTTAACAAAGTGCTCAAGTACGCATGAGCATGAGTTACAGTTCATAATATGCCTGTTCTGTTGCTTTGATGGATCAAAAGGTGTGCATGCATGGCTGTGTATCCAGGATTCAATCTGACAGGTAGAAAGTCTGCACACTGCTGACATAAAAGGTACATCAAAGGTTTTTTTGCCCCATTAATTGTGACCATCTTCAGTGTTTTCGTTACATCCTGATCTTTGGACATCAAAATAAAGACGATTATGTTAATTTTAGCTGAAAACCATAACAGTCATCGTTCATCCTCCTCATCAGTGTGAGAGAGGTGTGTTGTCTTCAATCAGCGAGGGTCCTCCAAGTGTAGAGTCTGTAAAATGCAAATGGTACAGAGGTGACCCGGAATTCATTTGCTTTCTGACTTTGGCACAATTCCCTCCAAGCACTGGAGATGAGGTGAGTAGGAGAGGGCGCGAGAGAAGTGTGACTTTTAAACAGAAAAAAAAGCCAAGCGTTGGTTAGATAGCAACAGAGCCTGATTTAGACTGTGGAGTGGGCTGCTGAGCCATAGGGGCAGGGGGCTCGGTATGATGTTCTGCCACCTCTCGACATCTCTTCCTGCTTAAACATTTATTTTTGAGACTTTAATCCATTCTCTTCTCCACTTCAGCCTCTTTTCGTCGAAGCAGATGCTATTAGGGCTTGAAAGACACTAAATTACACTAATGGCCCTAATACAATCCTTCTCAGCTGTTTGAAATGATAGATAGCGAGGCCCCCACATGTTTCAGTATGAGCACATTAGTACGGGATCAGACAGAGGGCATAACTGATGTTCAGCTCAAACTTGAACTAAAAACACACTCATAGCCCATTAATATATGCATAAAGATTCTCTAATAAGCAGAAATGTGTGTATGAGTGGGGAGACTCGAGATTTAAAGGCATCCCTGCGGCTAGCAGACTGGGAATGTGTATGCAAATACAGAGCTGTGCCCATGTGTCTAAGCTCACATTTGGTGACATGTGAGACGTTAAAGGTCAGTGATGCCTTATGTTTTTTTTTTTAACTCCCTTGATCATTCATGCATTTTAAGATTTCTCTGGTTGGTTAGTTTGTTCCTCCTAAGATGTAGAAAACAATCCCTAAAACCAATCCTTTATTCATTTTTTTTTTACCTTTAAAAGAGTACGCAAATGTGGTTCTTTACATAAGTTACTCTAACAGGAATAAAAGGGGCATTTATAATGGAGGCTGGTTGGTATCTCTTGGAGGGAATGCACTTAAATAAATATAAAATAGAACTCAATGGAACAAAGGACTGAGCTCAATCAGGCTTCAAACACATCGTCAATTTTTATGGATTAGCTTATTGTGACAATAAGAGAAAACGTATCAAACACCAAACCTGCTTTAACACCATGGACTGAAGCAGTCTCTAAAAATTCCCTGTGAGGAAAGGTTTTGTTGTCATCACAATCCCCTGTGCTGCTCATAAGAGCCTATGGAAGCACATTTGAAAAAAAAAAAAAAAAAAGAAGTGAGAATGCAAGCCCCCAAATAATTCTGCAGGTGTAGGATTCAGCTGACAAATGAACAAGAAGAGTGTTCAAGAGTGTGTAGTGTAGCCAAGCGCTCACCAGAAAGGCACACAGGCGAGGCATAACATCCACAAAAAGCTCCTCAAATGGCTGCACTCATTCCTACCATGCCCACTCACTGCGTTTTACATAAGCACATACGGTGTGTTTGTGTGTGTGTGTGGTATGTGTGTCCACAAGAAAAATACATTACTCATCCCCTCTCTGCCTCGGGAAGCTATCGTCATTGTCCATCAATCCGTGTGGGAGACCCACAGTCCCCCGCAGTGAATAGTGCAGGAAACAAACATAGTCACACAGGCCATTATACAAACACACTCACTAACTCACCTGATGTGTGTGTGTGTGTGAGAGAGAGAGAGAGAGAGAGAGAGAGAGAGAGAGAGAGAGAGAGAGAGAGAGATGAGAGAGAGAGAGAGAGATGGAGATGAGAGCGAGAGAGAGAGAGAGAGAGAGAGAGAGAGAGAGAGAGAGAGAGATGAGAGAGAGAGAGAGGAGAGAGAGAGAGAGAGAGAGAGGAGAGAGAGAGAGAGAGAGGAGAGAGAGAGAGAGAGAGAGAGAGAGAGAGAGAGAGTTTCACCCTGCAGTCTGGTGATGGATCATTAGTACAGGCGGGGCCATGGCACCCACAGGCAAGGACACCAAGTCGCCGAGTGAAGAGCAAAATGTGAACATTAACACCTTTCATGTGAGTTTCAGCCGTTGTTGGTTTGGCGTGCGTGTTCATGAGCATGTACGTGTAAGTATTCGGCAACACGGCAGCCGATGGCACTGAGGAGACAGCAGAAGTCAGAGGAAGATAGATTAGGGGCATCCTGTGCAAACAGTCCACCTTTTCAATGCGGTTCTGTCCTCGGGCCCTGCATAATAAAAACTGACGCAGTGGGCTGATCAGATACGAAGAAAATATCCATTACATCCTAACACTGCCTGTAGATTGATGTGAAATCCTAGTCAAAGGGCACCAAATGGAATTTTAATTATAATAATGGATTACAGTGAGACTCCTAAATTGCTCTTGAGTCCTATGAAAAGCATAAGCAGTGAAACCAAATGACACAAAGGAATGATTAAGAATGTGTCTTGCTATGTGCCATGAATCTTTAATAAGCGAGAACTGTTACTGACTGTTACATGGCTTATGAATGTAAAGGCTTCAATGAACAGGAGCTAAATAATTGACAAGGTTATACTGCACGGTCATGTCCCACTGACATGGAGACTTTGACCTTACCTGCAGCTGAATTACCTCATGTGATACTGATGCCACAGAAAATGGCTCTGGCAAACAACGCAGACAAACGTGATTGATGGCTGCTTTTCAACTTGATCAACCATCAGGGTATTAAGTTGGTAAGTTGGTGCTTTTGAGCAACATTTCAGTTTCAACAAGGCCTGAGAAACACATTTTTATCTTACATAAAGTGGATAAAAGCCTTTCACTTTAGTTCATTTCTTAAAGTCACTACTCAGACTGCTGGTCAGCTCTACATTCTTCTCAAAAAAATATCTAATAAGGAGAGAGAGTGCTAGAAGACAGGCCTGCAAAAATGTTTCACAGGATATTCTGAAATAACATCCAAATTGAGGTCATTATTGAACACTAACTGGAGTGACTGTTTGTAACACGGCCATTGTCCATTTGAATTTACCATATTTTAACATCATGTTTTATGCATCAAGACGCTTGCAGGTCTGATCAGATTATCTTGGGAGAACCTGTGAATGAGTTGTTTATCAACTGTGGTCACAATCAATTTAAAAGGCAAAGAGTATTTCCTTGGTTCTTTATTCTTATGAAACCTCAACTATTATAAGAGAAGTTGATTCTGGGTAAAGGTTAATATTTCTGGAAATTGTTTTTGGTTTTAAGCACCCCAGAGTTAATCACATTTTGCTGTTTGATACTCATTCCACTTGCAGGGCATCAGTTGAAACACCCCACTTTATTAGGCGCTCTCATCCAATTCCAACAGTACATTTCACGTTTTGGGTTCCCTTGAAATACACATACTAAAACAGGAAGGAACACGAAAAAAGAAGCAAGTCTTTTTAACCGACAGTATGGATAGAGCAGATTTCTTTTCCCATTATACGTAAATAAATAAAAGGTCGGAGACCCCTGCTATAGATAACGTTGTTTGTCTGTTAATATTTAGATTTTTTAATGTAAATTATCCACTTCAAATCCAAGAGAACTTGTGGCTTTTTAATGCTGTTCAAACTCTGCTCATGACTGGGTTCTGACCTGTATGTTTTTTTATCTACTTTTTCTTAGGCGTCTTCACGGCTGAAGGTTAAAGCAAATATTTGGGATCTTAAGCAAATACTCCCACACAATCAGAAGCAATCCAGGCACATTCAGTTTGAGTAAACAGAAAGGGATCTTTGGCTCAAAAGAACATTAGGTTTGATGCCAGTCTTTGAGGTAGGCTGTGACTGTAATGCAGGAGGACATGTCTTCCTCTGGTCACATATACACTCACTTGGTCAAGGCTTATAAGCAGCGCTTGTCTAATCAACACACAACAAACACATTTTTATTTGCAACATGATGCAACAGTAGTTCATTAAAACTGCTCCATCAATGTAGGCCTATTACACGGATGGCTGACTTATTTATTCCATGCTTGTATATTTCAAGGCCTCAGGAGACTTGAGAGTGCACAGTGCACGGGTGATAATTTGAAAAAAATCCTATTACACTGATTAATGGTTCCCCTCAATTACTTGAAAATTAAGCAATGAATTCTTGAAGTCAACAATCCTCCATTTTTAGAAGGAGACAATACACACCTTGGGAAATGTTCAGGATTAAATCTATCAGAATGTCCCACTTCATACAAATAGTATCTTTCAGGCAGTTAAATCGAAGGAATAGTTACAAAAACATTTTCACTTTATCCCAATAGTATGAAGGCAGTTATTGAAGTGAGTGCTTATATAACTTGAGTTTTAATATACACAGAAACAACTGAGTTCAAGTGAGGTCTGAGTTTAGCCTAAGAACATTACTAACTAGCTTACATCCAAACATTCTGACAATGAAGTCTGAGCAAATTACTTTTCTGTCTTAGAGCTCAACAGTGTGGTTCTCAAAGTAAAATTCACATTAATTTTCTCCATAGGGGATTCAATTGTTGGGATGTAATATTATATTACTAATATATAACTTCTTTAAGCTAACCCAGTATGAAACGATGGTACGTGCTCCTGTAGAACCACATGCTCATGTGAAATCAACCTTGAGAAAAATATGCTTTATCCCCAATCTCTGTATAAAGAACTTCACTACCCATGAACCGAGGGCAACAAGATCTCTGATTGGTTAAGCTTGCTGTTACTATGGCAATGTTTCCCGCCCCTTGGCGCAGTGTGCAAACAGATTAGTTTTTGCTGGCAGGCTCGCTAGTTAGTTGGCTAAGACGAAAAGGAATAACTTTGTCATGCCACTTGACAACATACATACACGATAGAACAACACTTTAACAGTGTAAACACTATAACAACGACAACAGTTACCTTCAAGAAGAAACAATACCATTCGCAAAGGATTGAAGGATAGGTCCTTGATTCCGGACGGAAATTATGTACACAGTCTTGTACCTTTGCCTTTTTTTTAATGCTGTTTTGGTTACTGGGCTAACTGGCTGTCTTGGTTCCAGGCACCAATCTCTTGATATAAGGATTTGGTGAAGGAAAAAAAAAAATCAAGGGAGGATTTGAATGGAGAAATTTACTTCTGGAAGCAGAGCCACCGAAAAAGTGACCTGTCACTGTTTAGCTAGACAGCTACTAAAGAGGTCATCCAACAATTTCAGTTATTTTTTCACTTTAGTTTTTATAGGGACTAAAAACACAAGATACATAGTTTACATGCACTGTATGTTATATCTGAAACCAGGGGTCTCTGACTCAGAAGCGAAAATTAAAGCTTTCACCCCTTGAAGTAGCAAAGGATTGTGTAGATTGTTCCTCGTAAAAACATACCAGAATCCAACTGACACATATATATACATAGATATCAGAAAAAAGGATGCTTAGCTCGGAGCACAAAAGAAGCAACCATCTTGCTTGTAGTCCTAGTTTGTCCGAAAGCACACTTTTCTCTGTAATGTGTCACATCTGGGTGTGGTAAGGGGTATGATTGTATTGAAAGGCAGAGTTGGAAACATTTGTGATATAAGATACAGAACTCAACATTTAACTCACATTAAACTGAATTAATGAGCATACGTGGTGCTTGTTGGCACATACAGTACCTGTTGTTTATTAAAATAATAGAAGTTGTAGGCGAAAAGTGTCCATGAAATCTTTTTAAATGACAGCCATGTCATTTTGGCAAAAAAGCCCTGAAGGAATTAACAGCAATATGGAGATTTCAGGAATACTTTGCCTATGAGAACGACGATTTGGGTGTCACACTGAAAGGACGACAGCGGTCAGACACCGGTCTGTCTCTTCGGCCAGCTACCCATGTGGACTGGCTGGCACTGGCAGCTAGCCTGTTAAATGGCCCTCCTCCCTTTAAGCTGCAGTGATCTGAGTGTGTCAGTCAACCAGGAGCCCCCTTCCCCAGGCAGCCTCTCAGGCTACAAACACCACCTCAGCAGGGATGAGAAGTGACAGAACACCAAGCTAGAGGAGACATAATTGTGGGAACTGGTACAACAGAGGGATTGTTTGTACTCAGTGAATAGATCAAAATGCTCGTTTGTCCTTGACCAAATCTTTAGGGGCTCTTTTTTAAGACAAGAAATAAAATAGAATTTGTTATAAGGCGGCTGCCCTGATTATGTCTGGACATTTTTGAAAGATGAGAAAATAAAACCAAAAAGTCTTAAGGCACAAGTTGCCATACAAGATTTTTGTCCTTGAAAGCTCCCTGATCAAATAACAAAAGTAGCCTAATGACTCCGAAACATCCTTACTTTATGGTTGTCCTTAACTTAGCATGGCACCTGTTAAATCTACAGCATAACACTCTTTATTTCTTTTATGCTGCTGAAATAGAGAACTGAGAGCAATTTAATGCTGATGACTTCTGTTATTTTCTCAAATTCCAAATGCAATGAATCAAACACAGTAGACCCAGACGGTTGTATTTTTGTACAAAGACTCAACAAATGTACAAATCAGGCTTCAGCCATTATGTTAAAATAGAGAAATGGAAAGAAATTTTACCACAGCTACTTCAGATGCTATATATAAAAGTTTAATCTGAGGAAAAATGTTTAATAAGAGCCTTTTAAAAGCTTAGATGACTACCGTGTTAGCACTGAAGGCTCCTGAATACAACTGTGACCTTTTACTTTTCTCAGGAAAATGCACAATCGCAGCTCTTTATCGGTATTAAACAGAGCTTCGCAGAGGCAAGGGTCAGAATGAAAAGTCATCAAGAGGTGGAGGTGAGTGTGATCGCAGTGTCTGCCAGCAAATATTTCCTGCCTGGCCAGCCTGTCTGCTGTTTTGGCTCGTCTCTCCGTAGCTCTCACACTCCCTGCCATAACCAGAGAGGCAGAGACGAGACACATTAGGATGGTGTCACACATCACACGCTTCACATCATACACACACACCACACAGACATACACACGCACAAACACAGATTTAGGTGTCCTAATTTACACATGAAAACACATGATTGCACTGATATACACAAGCAGACAGACAGACAGACAGACAGGCAGAGTGCAATTACCACACACAAAGACACTGGAAAACACCAATGTCAGCCTGCAGAGCTGTTTGAGTGAGTTGTATAATAAAAGGTTGGTGTCTTGGGGACTTGACCTTTTGAATTCTTTATGTTTACAGACATCTCTGGATGGGAAGCAGCTTAGGATCGAGGCAGAACAGAGGCGGAGATATCTTGTATGGTGTAAAAGATGTAAACCCTTGTTCTACATTCTGACCCCAACGCTTTTCTTGTCCTTTTTCTGCCCCTCAAGGTTGATAGACTCGTGGTAGCATTATAAGCATAACTCTGCCGAAGCCTGCTCTAATCCTCCTTGAAGCTCTCCATGTCCTTCTCAGTGGCTTTATTAAATGGATCTCTGTCCTTTCTACTTCCCTTACACTGCCTGCTCATCTACCAGGCCAATTACAACCAGTTATCTAGAGTCACACATGCCCTTCACCTTCGCCTAAGGAAAGTGAGAAATGTTATCTGCGGATAAGAGGCAATGCCACTAATGTAGGGGTCAAAGAGAGGGGCAGAAACACGAGCACTCATTGTGTAACTGTATACAGTGCATGCACTAAGCATCCATAGAGATTCATTCCTCAAACTTTTTACATGATTGGCAGAGGTTAGAGTTTCAGGCAGCAATCTAATACTGCCCTAAAAGTCCCTGGAGAAAGAGGTCTGACTAGCAATGCAAGCCAGAGAGAGAGCGAGTGAAGCGGTGTGCAAATTGAAAGTAATCCTCAGGACTGGCCAATGATGCCGCTGGAACCACATCTATTCATAATTCATCACTCGACAGCAGCGAGGTGGGGAAAGTTCTGTCCGAGTAATAAACCAGGAAGAGAAGTCTTTGAAAGGTGCGGGCAGAATAAGGCAGATAAGCCTCAGTGCTGCTGAAGGTCCCCTGCGAGAACAGTACTTGTTATAAGCAGAGACAGATGGAAACGATAGCAGGCCGTCTGAGTTTTTCCACATCATATTAGCTCCTACAGCTGTCCATTCATGATGTTCAAAGGGAGAATAGCTGACTGAGTCACTGGCAGGCTACTTTGAACTGTCAGAAGACAAATGAAGCAGCGTCTAAGCATTGCTATATACCGAAGACTTTCATGACTGACACACAGCTTTTCCTCTAATTTGAACTATTTAAGCATTTAGCCGAATGACCAGAGGGGAGTGCATCTATCCAGATCCCCTGGTGAGTTTATACACCGTGAAGACAGAAGTTACATGGATAACCAGTGAAGCTTGAACCTTCACTAAATTGGCCTCTTTGGGCAGTAGAAACGAGCCATTGACACAAATTTATTATAAATTATTATCACCTTCTCAGTTAATTTGGTGAACTTGTCAGCCACCAACCAGCAGACACATTACAATACCTTATCCTATATCTGAGTTCTGAGTTATGTTTGTTGTAACTGATTGAACTTTTTTTTTTTTTTTTTTTAAATCTCCCTCTTTAAGCTCAGTTTTTGGTCACAACCAACTCCAGAGAAAATGTCACTTGACACTTACGTTCTATTTAGTTGCTTAATGCTTAACTATTGTCAGCAAGTTGCTTACTTTTCTATTTGCTGCAGGGTTCATGACTGAAAAGTAACCTGTGGGTTTTTATGCCATTGTTTATATTCTGACAAGCAACCTTAAAAGGGATAAAGGTTCATGTGTTGGGAGCCGACATCTATAGAGTATGCACTTCAATACAGATAACCGTGTTAAAGGCATTAAGGGTAAATTGTCATCAGAAGACATCTAATAAGTTCTGTGATTGCATTATGACAGGTTGCATATTGTCCTTTTCTCTTTACAAGGACTGTTTCCTGCACTCAACCATTAATGTTTCAGTGTGCTGAAACATTAATGGAGGAAACAAAATGCCAATCCCTCACCGGTAGATAAATGGCACTATATCTATCATGTATGCTTGTAAACACAAGGAATTAATAAGTAAACTAAATAATAAGATTTAAAGCATTTATATAACTGAAGCAGAAAATGCAAAAGTCGCTTTGAAAAAGGATACTGACAGTTTTGGAAAACAGCCACAGTCATTCAAGATGACTAATGAAAACAGACCTTATTATGGACAGACGTCTTACTGACAGCACTCACTAAGCTCAATCTGAACAAAAACAGACAAAATGAAAATTAACTCCTGATGTCTCAACATACTTCACTGAGAAATACAGGAAGTTTGAGGTCAAACACAAATGTATTGAAACGCCCATGCAGGAACACACAGCTTATCCAGTGACAACGCATAGCCTACTGTAAACTGCGGAGGTGACTTTGGTTGTTAAGGCGTTTGGCTTGTCCTGAAACATATTGGCCTCCCATCGTTATGTCACCAGCCTCACCTGAAGGTGAGGGGGGAACTGTGAAAGTTTAGCAAGTGAAAGCAGAGGATGTTATAAAGATGAGACAAAGGGAAGGTGACACAATCCTTGGTGGAGTGTATCAGCATAAAACAGGGGTGAAAGATTAAAGGAAAAGTTTTGGCTTTTTTGCAGTGAATATGCTTATTCGCTTTTTTGCTTATTCTAGTGAAATGTCATCAGCCTGTTAGTTTCACCTTGCACAAATACTGGAAACAAATAACTTGTCTGGCTTCATCTGAAAGAAACAAAATCTTCCTACCATCAGCTAAAGTATTTTGCTTGAATGAGAAATAGATCCCTTATTTTAAATGTTGTACTGTTCTCTTACTTGTACTTCTCCACGGCCCCCTCACTCCTTTTCATCCATCCTCACTAACTGTGGCTGCACGGCTGATTATTTTTACTTAAATGTAAAGTATACTAGTGCTGGTTTGATTTTCCCCAAAAATGTTTTTTATGTAATTAGTTTTATTAAAATTCTTCCATTACAGAAGGCTGTAAAGGGTCGACGCCATCCGTTGCGCAGCTGCTTAAAATGAACGTCTGCTGCTCAGGCTCGTTTTCCCCTCAGGTGACACCGCACACGATGAGAAATCAGGCCAAAACAATCCAACATGTTGAATATCCCCGATTTGAGATCGGAGCGGTCCCGACGACCTTCTGAGCAGACGAGAGCAGTCTCAACACACCACACGTGGCAGGATTATTTTATAAGATTATTTTACAATGATCGGAGCGTCTTTAAGATTATCGGAAGGGGAGAATCGGGGCAAAAATCAGCCAATTATCCTGCCATGTGAAGCAGCACCAAGCAACACAAGAACCTCATGCGCATCCTATTTCTACTTTGTGTTCTGTAAAAAAGTTCAAAGCAGCACCCACAATTAAGGAGTCATTTTTAAACCTTTTACTTCTCAGATTAGGCCGTTCAGTTTCATAACAAGTTTTAATGTTATCACCTTTATCAATAAATTAGAATTCTACACCAAAAGATTTAGGTCGCTCCTTCTCTTTCCATAATTTCTGCAATGACCAATGCTACAGTTAGTCCTCCAAAGTTTGTGATGAGAGCAGCATCTCTAGCAACGACCTGCTCCTAATAGTTTGCTCTTCAAAACGCTGATGTGCTATTAAGGGATAGCAAACCATTGCTATGGGTAATTGTCCAATGACAGGGGCTCCAGTTGACCTAGTAGTTAGCTCATGTACACCAAGTACAGCTGGTTTGATTAAGACATGTGGCTCTTTTCTCATGACAGTCCCCACTCTCTAGCTCCCCGGTTTCCAACTCTATCCACTGTCCAATTTGAATAAAGCCATTAAGCCCAAAATAAAATTCTAACAGTCAATCAGAATTAAGTATTTAACACAGCCATATAATAAGAAAATATCCTTTACAGTGGTGAAGTAGTGAACAAAAAAAGGAAGAATGTGTCTCGAATCATCACAGACTCTTGCTTTGTCTTGGCTTTCCAAAACAGAAAGTATAAAATGAAATTGGATTCTTTATAATGGAAACTCAAATATTACACAAAGCAAAGCCCCAAAAGTACAAAACAAAAACAGACAAAAAAAAACAGGGTATGTCTGAGTCAAAGTCTTGCAATACAGCCTGAAGGTGAAACAGTAATATCCACAAGTGTTCTTGAGCAATAACAGTCCCTGACTGACACAAATGCAGCTGGCTGGCCTGGGATTAAAGTGTAATGACATGCTGATGAAATGTGCATGGCCTTCCATTTCTGTCTATGTTATGGTCTGCTGTCCATGATTCAGCTCAGCCTGTTTGTATGGCCTACTTCATGTCCCTATAATCCTGTGCCCTGTCCACTTCCTGTCTCTCCTCCGTTCAGTCTTAATCTCGCAGTGGTCAAGACTGGTTTTGGGGTGATGGACTGTCAGGAAAAAATACAGCCTTGGCTAAAATGTGATTGCATGAAACAAAAACCAGGGAGCAAGCGGAAAAACAGAGGAGAAATTAACATCCAAAATGTAGTCATCTAATTTTGAAATGTGTGCTCAGACTGTACGTGTGTGTGCATGTGTCCCTTACTGCCACCCCTGGCCTTATAATGTGAGAATAGCATGGTCTGGGATTCCGGCATAATTATCCAAGAGTGTTAATTACGGGAAGAAACCTGAGGCAATTATAAGATCTCAAGCAACAACACTGGCACTGAATCTGCTCTCAAGACACGGAGAAACACAGAAAGTGTCTCACAGCACATCATGCCTGCTAATTGTTGACTTATCTTCAAACATCATTATCACAGAGTTTTGCATCCCCAGAAATGACTGCACAGACCATGGGTTATGGGTACAGAGATAATTAGTCATTTTTTAAACCCAAATGTATTCTCCTTTTTTTCTTCTGGTTAATGTTTATCAATATTTTTTAGTTTTATACCTACGAGCTGACGAAGAACAATAGTAGAAGAAGTGAATACTGAAGAAGTGAAGCGTTTGGAAAAAGAGAAAAAAAGAAAAGGTACAAAATAGAGGACCATAAATGAAGCTGCTGAGCATGTAATAACAAACTGAAATGAGAAAAAAAAAAAGGAAATGCCTTCAGACCTCTTTTATCAAGCAAAAAAATAAATTAGAAATTGAAAAGACATGATAGAAGTACAGAGAGATTTTTTTTTTTTACAAGGTGACAGATGAAAACAGAAAGCAGCGATGTGAGCTGGCTTAGGAAAGGTGGTGAGGGATTATGTGTTTTGACAGAGCCACGGAAGAGAGAGAGAGCTTTGGAAATTTTTTTGACAAAAGTAAACCACTTTAGAGGAACATAGACTATAGCCAATGCGTGTGCATGTGCGTGAGTGTATGTGTCCTTAGACGGCTGGTTGACAGCCGCACTCTCTTATCTTTCTGGCATAAATCGCAACTCAAGAGAGATTCCATCAACGACTCTGCTGCTGCTGTCCGATACGACGACTCTGACTAATAGGCAGGCATGCAAGCTGACAGCAAAAATCACAAGTATGCACTGATAAATTCTGCTAAAAATCCACATATGCACTGTCAGCTGAGGCTCTGCAGGGACTTAAAAGTGAACCTTGGCAGGTGACACCAGGTTGTCAGCTCCTGTGACAAAGGCGTAGGGAGAGGAAACAGAAGCAGGGAGGAGGAAGAGCACATTGAGGATGAAGAGAAGGAGGAAATAGTGACTCAGCTGCTCTCCCTGAAGGCCTCCAGGAGGAAGAAAAGAAAGGGAGGGCTGAAGTGGCATCATGCTCCCTCTGCTCTTCAAGTAGACAACTTTAACATTTCCTTCAAAAATAAGGGACCAAGCTTTAGCTAACTCTTCAGGCGAAATTTACTCTGAAAATAACCAATTCCAGAGTAACGGATAAAAATCAGAGTCCTGAAAGAGGATCATTGTGCCATGCCATCTCACCAACCATGTCTGAGGGCCATGACTTCACGGCTTGTTATCTGGCATGCAAGGGGGCCTCTAGCCTCTCTAGGTACCGCTACAGGCACAGAGTAATTGGGCTCTGCCTGCACATTAAACATAGATCTGTCCTGACATCACTCAGGAACTCTACACTGGGTTTACTGGGATGAAACAGAATACTAGATGGAGTTAGAAACACACTGTCTGCGCCACACCAAAAAAAAAAAAAAAAAAAAAGAAAAAGGTTGTGCTTGCAAACACAAACATCCTGCTACACCCTGACATAGAAATTATTCACAGGCTCTCTGGAAACTGTTTACTCGCCGACTTCCCCACATCGAGGCAGAGGAGAGATGCATAGAAGTTGTTCTGATGAGACAGAACAGGCAGTGGAAGGGTAAAAAAGAGACTTCTCCGTAAGACAGCGATGGGTGTTCACCATATGGGACAGAGTGAAAGGAGAGGGTGCAAAACTGACTTCCAAAGAGATGAGATGGTTTTGACAGGCTGTCATGAAAGCACACTGATCTCTGATTCTGTGATCAATGTTGGTTTTTTTTCATAAGATATAAAATTATGAATAATTCATTTCAAACCAATGACAGGCCCGTGAAGACGAGCAGAGCGTCAGACACATCTCTCACTGCACAGCTGCTGCCTTTGATAAATTCATGACGTCCCCCTGATGTCCAGAAGCAGATTGTCCTCTTCACCTCAGAGTGTGGCGTCATCAAAGATCAGGAACATAGGCTGTTTAAAAAAAAAAGGAAAAAAAAGAAAAAAAAGTGGATGTAGCCTCTGGGGCTGAAATTGTAGGTCAGTGTAGAAGTGCAAAAGACCAGCAGGGGGAGACTCCAATGGTCTGTGAAAAAATGTAGGGCTGTCAAATGATGAATTCTTTAAAACGCGATTCATTTGGTACCGTAATCGCATCATGATGAACTTATTAATACTGACAGCCCTAGAATAGTATCCTGGATCTCACTTGATTTACCACCAAACATTATTCTCATGAGTGTATGCTATTAGTCTTTCTTTAAACAGTACGATTTTAAGTTTGTCAATTGTTGCCCCATTTTAAGTCAAATGGAAAATAAAGCATGGTATGTGGCTACCTTCTTACTGACTAGTTGCTGCCTGTCTAGCAAAGTCCACAAATTCATCTTGACCCTAAATAACCAAATCTTCCATTTGAAGACAAAGTGAGAAGGTTTTCTCCATAATGTATTAATTAACTGTATACAGTCCATCCAATCCTCTCAAGTGTCAGGGGCAGGATTCAGCTGGTGTACTTTAATAGTTATTGTTGTAATT
Organism: Symphodus melops; assembly: GCF_947650265.1. Lineage (NCBI taxonomy): Eukaryota > Metazoa > Chordata > Actinopteri > Labriformes > Labridae > Symphodus > Symphodus melops. The sequence continues at coordinate 15,376,523 of NC_136698.1, forward strand.
AGCAGAAATCAGGATTTATATGCAAGAGTCAAAGGGAACTTTTTAATTAAATATGTCTTCCAGTTCTTTGTGGGTTTTTTCCCCAGAGATGTCGTCATTGCTGAATAAAGCAGGCAACATCAACTTCTCATGAACAGTCTGTGATCAGAAAGCACATCTTTTACTCAACTGATGGGTTTGTGTTCACAGCGGCACGCACACATTCTCATGATTGACAGATTATATATCATAAAAACAGAATGAGTACAGCGTTCAACTCTTTCACAAGCGTACAGTCTGTGTGATGGCCCAAACGAAAGAATAGAAACTGGCCACTGCAGTGAGTCCGTTTAAAGCAGAGATTCACAGCAGACAACTTCTGGCAGGCAGACGAAATCCTTATGTTCCAAAAGAGAGCAGGAGAGAGAGAGAGTGAGGAAGAGGAAAAAAAGCAATGGAGGGAGAGGATCCACAGTCTGTTAAGCACAATCTCATCACACCCATCTGTCACAGTTACGCATGAACACATACAGCTGCAGATTTATTAGTTCAAATGATGCAGAAACAAAGCAGCGAGATATTTTTTCCTTTCAGGCTGGGACTTTTTTATGTTTTTACACAAATATGTCGGCCTCCTCCCTGTGAGGCAGCATGAAAAGACTATTTCATATCTTATAGTTCATGCACACGCACAACGTCTAAGTCCTGAAATATCAAAAGTTCAAAATTCTACTAAGCAAAATATGCAGAGAGAAAAACCTCTGTTTCTCATCAAACTAAAAGGTCACCTGGAGATAGCTGCACAGCACCAATTAACAGCTCAATAATGAAGTACGGTGTTACCTTTTTGTCAGCAGGCAGATGGTCGTAACACCTTCCAGCTACCAGCTCTAAAACACTAATGAACACAGAAATTACAACAAGACATTTCTGACCTCAGAGTGAACTCCACATTATCGAGACATAAGTAAGGACACCATGCGATGGAATCCCTCTGGTGATGAAAATCTTTAATGTTGATACAGATTATCTCTTCAGTGCCTTGCAGCAGTCAACCAGTGAGGAAGATCTATTACAGCCTGTCATCTAATGACTTAGAGAATTGAGAACATTTGCCTGAACCAGTTGACTGATGGAGAAGAAAACTCTGTCATAATATGAAACATCTATTGTTAAAAATATATAATAATTATATTGTAATATGTTTGATCATTCACAAATATAACATATAGACATAGATATGTCACGGAGTGCATGTCTATCTGCTGTCGTACGTTTTACGCAGGACCTGTTTTTGCAACATTTCCCTCCAGAAACCAGAACCAATTTCAAAATTTTTCCCCCCTCACCTTTACAATGGCAGCAATTAATCTGAGGAAAACAAACTTCAGCTAACTGCAGTACAACTGTGACTCCTGACATGACAAGTGTGCAAGCTGAGTTAGAAAACGTTACCTGCTGATATACACAAGTTTTCATTTATTGTAATGAATTCAGATGTTTGTGACTTGTGATTAATCACACAGCCTTGTTATAATCACACAAACATCTGGGACTTTGATCTCATCTGACTATCCTGCAGATTAAGAATAATCTAATTATTCCAACATTTTGAAATAGAACAGATCACCTGAAGAATGACAGATCTTTTACTCCTTAGTTTCATTCCTCTTTTCTTCCAGGAATCAAACGAGAAACGAGAAACCAAATGCACATAGAAGCTTTTAAAGGAATAGAGCAAAGGAGCACACTGAAATGAGAACGTCAAATTTAAGACAAACAGCGACATGGAGCAGTTCAATCTCATCCATCACTTCTACTGATCACCACTTCAGGAAGATTGGTTTGATCAACTGATTATCTGATTGAGAGAGAGAGAGAGAGAGAGAGAGAGAGAGAGAGAGAGAGAGAGGAGTATTATGGGTTAATGACTGATATGAAGATGCAAAGAGGCATGAATATTTAATCTTCATTTAAACCGATGGCTCACTGGGATATTTAAAATAGGTTCACAAGGTTCAGGGACCCATTTCTTAATGAGGACAAGAGAGGCATGCAGACAAAATCTGAGCGAGCTCTATGAAAAAAAACACAGTCGTGCATCTCGAGTGCAGCAGGAACGTTTATTTCTACGCAAATAATCACACTTATTCTAAACGATCAACATCTCCACAAAAAAATCTGGCTATATGCATCAGAATTTAAATACACCTGAACGATCAAATGATAGCGTTTATTAGAGTCAAGTGCATCTACCTCAACAAGTTCAGTTCATCAGAGTCAAATTTCAGGAATGATGGGAATATTTATGAAAAAAAAAAATCGATGATTGTCAATTGTTTACAAATTATTTCAGAGAGACGAGTGATGTGTATGAGTGTTCAGGTGTGCGTGTGTGTCTAGAGGGATCTAAATTTAATTACCTCTCGTTTCAATCACAGGATGTTTTCTCAAATCCCACATAAGCGAGCAAAGCTTCAGGGCTGACAAGAAAAAGAGAAATGGTAAATGTGTGTGTTTTGGCTCCGACCTCAGTCTTAAACCAGAAACACACTCTATGTTCTGCGTTAATCTAATTTGGTTCATAATTACATAATAGAAGAGAGCTGATTAAAAGAGCTATCTCGTGCGCGGGGCCCGTGGAGGAATGGTTAGAAAGATGTGTGTAACTTGAGTCGACCCGCAGGACACAGCTGGCTCTTCGCAGATACAGTCGGCCATGTCTGCCTGGCTCAGCTGCTGCCAATGTGCTCAATAACAGGCTGATACCCTTTCAAGAATACGTAAATAACTCAAGTGGATTAATATATGTATGAATTCAGGGATTCAAAGTTTGATTCTATCAAAGCTTTTAGGGAAACTTTGGCAAATAGTTCTGGAAATATGTAGTTAACGATGTGAAAGTTCTATATGAAATAGATGAACTCAGCTTTTTAACAAACTGTGTTTAAGAAACTTTCCTAACATTTTAAAAGCTGACCAAGCTGTTTTTATTTCATATAAAGGAGCAAAACAATTCAAAAATCATTTGGATGAGGAGACAGAGAGGATTTTATTATGAGGATGAAAATAATAAGTGGCCTTTGATGCTCTACACAAGTGTTTTTTTTTTAATAGTTACAGAACGGTTACGTCATGTATATCTCTAATTGAATCCTGTTGTAAGGCTTTCCTGATGAAGCTGCAATGATTTGACTGCGGACACTTTGTTTATAAATCAGGTGCTGTGATGTGTTTGTGAAGACAGTGCTGAGTGTTGCAGGGATCAAAGAAGCTGATAAGGATACACTGCAGTACAAATGCCCTTTAGTCTGATTATCTGCCTCCTCCAGCTCACAGCTCATTAGACCATCATTGACAGCAATGCTGCCGTGTGAATCCTGTCCGTATCATGGGCCGACTGAGGACAGTTAGGGACAAAGCAGAGTGCACAGTGAGGACAGGACAGGAATGAGTTCACCCTGTAGTCACCATGTTGACTTTTTAAAGCAGTTTTCAAATGTCTTTCCAGAGAGTGAGTGTTTAAGCATTTAACATCAGAAAGAAGATAATTGGTAGAAAAGCCAATCATCATATTTTTCCATAATTCGCTGTTATTTACTGAAGATTTGTTTGAGAAGGATGAATCAGTCCAGCCATCAAAACAAACACCAAGTAGGATTTTTATCAAGTTCAAAGTAAATGGTATAGAGTCTAGACTAATCTTGTATAGCACTATTCTAGTCTTCATCACTGAAAGCACCTTTTATACAAAATCACCCAATCACCCACTGATTACAAAGGATGCAATTAAACCCCCCTCATTATGACTTAATCTCATTCATACACATGTACACACTGCAGGTCATGCTACGGGAAGCAATTTGGGGTTCAGTGTCTTGCAAAGTAACACATCAACATGAAGTCCTCAGAGCTGGGACAGCTAACCTTAGTACGGCCTCTAAACGGAACTATTACAAACTGAAAGTTTTCTTTTCAAGGACTGTCAGTTCAGCTTCGCTGGGAGAGCAGGGTACAAATGCACAGAGGCTACCGTCCTCGCTGCACTGGTCACAGACTCAGCTCCTGATCAGCTACAATTTTATGCATGTGATCTTCTACACACTCTATCTGACGTTTCCTATTTATCTCGAGCTGCCCTATCTCATAAATGCAAAGAAAACTTCAAGAAATTAATGTTTTCATGAAATAGTTTGTCCAGTGGAGCTCACTTTGACTACCAGCCTCAGTACTGTTGTCTGCAACACATGAAGGAAAGCAGCTGAGTGGAGTGTGTGCTTTGCACAACAGTTTGTTCACAATATAAAATAATTATTAGGATAATATCATTAGGATTACGATACATTAAGGCATTTGTTAGCCGTATGGATACCTCTGCATAATATTTTAGCAAAATAGAATTCGTTTATTTTAGCTTATTGAACTATTGGTAATCGGTGACACATTCCCCCCACAGTACAAAACTTGCAACAATCCAACAACTGAAAAATGTGAAACAATAGCGACATGTCACTGATGTGCATCCCTTCAAAGGGAGATGGGCGCTTCACTGTCTTGACATGATGGTGTTGATTGAAGGAGATTTATTCTCTAGAAGCTGGAGCTTACTCCAGTCAAAATCAATCATTTATCATCCTCTCCTGTCAGGGTTAACAAAACTACGAAACTAAATCTTTGGCCTTCATTTCAATCTGCTCTTATGATGGGAGGATTCTCTCCTAAGCAGCAGGAGCCTTAAACTCTATTTTCTCCTGCAATCTCAGTCATAATGGTCGATCCATAGTGGAGAATATTGTTTTATGACTGGCCAGCCTCAGTGCTTCGAGCTGCCAGCAGCAATAGAAATATATAAAATGAAATGAGGCGGTGAGAGTGACAAGTATATAAACTCCTCAAATACCCTGCTCTCCATCCCATAACACAACTCGGGGTCCAGACACTTAGGTCTCTGTTTCACTCAAAGACACACAATTAAAATCCTGAGAACCAAACCACTGAGTCTGACTGTCTCTTTTGCTTCACATTGTGGAGGGCCATCCCCTATTGGCAGTAACCTTATGTAAGTAGAAAAAGATGTAGTAGTTTCTGAAATCCTTTTACTGTAACTGTGTCAGCACTGCCTACATACACTCATGAGAATCCTTGGCTCTGCTTTTAGTACTTATGTAATGCACAGCCATCCCATCACACATTCTTTCATCCAGAGACTTCAGTAGAAATGAAATATGCAGCATCCAAAGAGCAACTACTGTTGTTTCTCAACCTTCAGCTTCCTCTTCAAGGCTGCAGTCCTCCTGGGCCGATCCAATAACGTCAACTCTTTGACCACTTTTAACCTTCGACTTCATTTATTGTCTTGTGTCACTTGTGCCTTTGTATTTGTTTTGTATTTGTAATGTGTTGTTCTCTGTTACCTGCCTAGGGACAACAGATGGAAACTAGCACTTCTGCTATAATCTTGGCATCTTGCACAGCCGTAATCGTTACAGCTGTTCATTAATATGCACTGTCCCTAAGAAATAAATAGACAATTGAACATTTCTTCTGCTAAAACAGGACACATTTGATGAGTGATGACTGACTGTATGTGAAATACTAAGAGAGAGCAAGCTAGAGTCAAATCATCAGGAAATGCAAATATCAGATTAGAGGAGAGTTAGACAGCCATGATGATGCTTAATAAAGTGTTAAATTAGAGATGGTTAGAAAAGATTCAAAACAGATTACTTCTCTCCAACGTCAAAGCACTTTTATAACTGCTCTTTAATCAGGTTAATGTATTTTTTTAGTGGATTCTGTTGGTTTTCAATAACAGAACAGAACTCTGCAGTTATTGTAGGTGCACAATGGCTCTGATAAATAGCACTCATTGCTGCACTGTGACACTAACTTGTATAAAGCCTCGACCTACTTCAGGTATAGGTTAAGAGCATGGTTTACAAAAGGAATTATGTTTACGTTATGTCATGCAGCTGATATTTCTCTAAGGAGTGGTTGCTAACTGGGGATACTAGAGCAAGGTCTGCTGCAGGTGTCAGGGGGGGAAAATTGCAAGGAAGCGAAGGAATTTGACAACTATCATGATACAATTAAAAAAGTGTATCCACATTTTTGTCAGCTTCACCAAAAAGCTGAACTCCACATATTGTAGCAGTAAAAGTGATGGATTTTTTAAAATTTGATTTGCATCTTAAAATGAAGGGGAAAAAAAGAATAAAAGAAATAGAAAAAGTTGTTGATGGTTAGCTAAAAGGAAATGATACGTGTTTGACACTGATCCAAAAGTAAAGGATAAATGCTTGAAAAGGTTAGCTATAAGTGCAGAGATTTTCGGACACTGTTCCACAATCTGACTTTGTGGAGATCTGATATTATCACAGCATAGATGCTGAATTCATTCAAACTTGAGCCACAGGTCATTTGGACTGTGATAGGCATGGCAGTGAAAAATTGAATAAACATCACAACCAACTATACGACACAACAACAGGTCTCATCCACCTGAGAAAGTATGGTGATGCTTTTAAATCCCATTGCTACAGATGGCCACGGTTGATGACTCAGAGCAAGCGGCAATGAACGATGGCATCCTAATTAGGTGATAAGTGTTTAAATAGAAAACTACAGTAAGCTCCAGGATAAGAGTTACTTTGGCTTTCTATTCTATCAGTTAATAGGTGAAGATAAACCCACAAATGTGAACAATGATACATTTGTTGGGGAAAGGAAAATCTAAAATAGCTATTTGAAATCAATCCAAATGAACACATTGCAAGCATAAACATGGTCAGCATTACTTTATCATCATGATTGTCAAATGAAGCATCTCTGTCTGTGAATAGATGACTTGTAAGGACCAGATGCTCTCCAAGCTGTGCATTGAGGTTTCCTGAATGTCTGTAATGGCATTACAGCAGTCAGGGAGCGGGAGGACAGCCAGCAACCGTTGGCCTGTGATCGTTCCAGCTGGACAACTTAACAGAGACAGCCGACATGTTAGCGTGCCTACAGGTATCTGACTTCCACTCTCCTTTTCCTCCGGCACAACTCTTGAAACAAAATACCTCGTCCCTCGCTCCTTACTTCCCTCGCCATAAGAGCTTCAGTGCCTTCACCCTGTTGACAAAAGATGCAACTCTGCTTTTACAGCCCTCATAAATACTCCAGAGCTGAAAAACAATGAGGCTGGCCATTGGCAGAGTAAAGCGGAGGTTATGTCACAATTGAGCACGGCTGACAGCTTTATGCGCTACAGAAAGGATCAAAGGAAGAGGTAAGTGTAGGTGTAGTAATGGACAAGACTAACTGATTCAACAAAGCACTCTGAGGGGCACATAGACCCGTCAGCACACTTTTCATTACTGACACATAAATCTGGCAAATAGGGAGGCTAAGTGGCACCTCGGGTACCATTAAGAGCTGTCGTATAATTGCCTTCTCTTCGATGCTTGTTTTTTCCTCTTAATTTTTAGACAGTAAAAGCTACTGTGGCTCTCATCAGGCATGCAACAGACTATGATGTTTTGGTGATGTGCTGCATAACAATGTTTGTTCAACTCTTTTCTGAAAATACATTTAATCTCAAAAAATGGAAAATTGAAAGCAAATTCTTCTCACCAACTGCTGCAGCCAAGATGGACATCACAAAGTCTTTGGGAGTTCCTAACTCTCAATGAGACTTCAAAAGCCCCGTTTCCACCAAGCCGTCTGGTATGGATCAGTACAGTTTGGTGGTCGGCGTTCAAGCTGGATGCCGACAGCCACGTCAGCTACGTCATTATCAGTGCGACACAGTGTACACCGCTAATAAATTCAACAAAGAAGAAAAACGCGACACAGTAAACAAAGACCAACATCCAGCAATTCAACCACTTTGTCATTGCAGTGTCTCCCCCTATATGCATTTAGCAGTGGCGGTGCGCCACTCCTGATATATGAACGCCGCTGATGACTCACTAATTTAAGAGAGAGCAATGGGGAAATTAAAGGAGAGGAGAAATAAATTAATAGTATATTGCGCTATGGCCACTTGATATCAGGACAATCAGGACCAATCAACGAACTGCAGTGTTGAGCTCCACCTTTTAGGGTCAGATCAATATACTTGGCACCCCAACACAAGAGTACCAAAAAGTGGGGCGGTATGGGTCAGTAATTTGGGGATCTTTCCCAGCTTTAGTCTATTGAAATGTCACAAAATGCGTGCCGTACCGAGACAAACCGAACTGAGCCGCTGGGTAGAAACGGGGCTAAAAGAACAGAAAGGGATCTTAACAGCCATCCATCCAACAACTTGTACCAATTGAGCTCAAGAGCTAAGTTCACCTAAAACATGTCAAGCTAAGTCCTATAGTCAATCATATTTCCACTTTCTCCCATGTGAGTTTAGTTTAGCATTCTTCCACACTTACTTAGCGCGCCACAGAATAAAGGTCTAAAATAATTCTCATTCACACAGAAATGTAAATAATGGTTGTGTTCATTTAAGAAAGTCAATCCATAAAATGCACTCACCCTCAGTAACTCATATGGAGGCTGAATCCTTAACCAAAGAAATTATGAATTTTAGGACAGCACACCAAGTTCACCAAGTTCCCTCTTTTTCTTGTTTTTAATGGGTTTGGGTTCATTTAGTAGAAATTCAAAGATGCACAGTCTACTGTGTGTGGATCTCTGCATCTGCGTAATTGGTACAACATTCTGTCTTTGCAAAAGTAAAACATGGCGACTTGTTACTCATGAGATGAAAATAAGCATTGAAGTCTCTGAGGGAGGGCTATGCTGGTAGACTGATGGCTAGAGTCCTACCAGAGACCTCTGTAGCATACTGCTTCCTTATTTTATGACATTTCTCTATACAACCAACCTTCAAAAAAGCCAATAAAAATGCCCTAAAAGCCAAGTTACTCTAAAGCAAAAGCTATCAAATGTCGGGTCATTGTTATAAAATGTAATTTTTTATTTGTTTTAATTAAACGTCAATCATCATCTTATTTCACAATTACAGAAGAAACAGAAACAGCTGTGCACTCTCAACTATATTTTGCAGTAAGTAGGTTTTTCAGTAGACAGTTACCTGACAGATTTGGAATACGATTAAAGCCAACCCATAGTCAGACCTGATAAAAAAGCAGCTTATTTCTAGAACTGTACTAAGCACTGAACAGAGCCACATGACCAGAGCTGGGAGAGAGCTGAGCAAACACAGCCAGGGGCTTAGATGTATCATACCGACGACAGGCACCAAGCCTCTCACACTGAGACGACTGCAGGGATCGATCAAAGGCTGCCTCCCCCTCTCGAGCCCACGTTTAGATCATTAAAACCTAATTGAGAAGTGGTAACACAAACACACGCGGGAGACGGAATGGCTGTACGTAGATTTACAATTCACAATCTCAAGGATGACAATAGGACAGCACAGCCGGTGTGATAAAATGAACCTCGATGTCCCTGTGAGTTAGAGAGCAAATCGATCAAGGAGCTGCACCATGAGAGAAAGGGGCGAGGGGACAAAGTAGTGTCAGGGTAATCCAAGCATGGATATTCACTAAGCAGGTCAGTCGTTAAATAGAACCCTGTGCACAACGATATACACAGAAAGTGAACTGAATGAAGAGGAAAACGGGCAAAGGCAGCAAGTGAAAGCAACACATCGGACAAACCTATGTGCATGGTCTCTTAGTGCAGCACAATAAAGTGTCACACAGCATATGGAGAGGTAAATAGATGAATGTGTGGAGGAAAACGTGTGTGAAGTTGGCTCACCCGGGACTATAACTTGCACTGTGCTCCTTCCACATGTGTAAGCCTGAAGGTGTTCTGATCCGTCTGCTCCAGCTGGGTCTGTGAAAGATGCTGCTGCTCCACCAGTCTTTCCAGCGGTAAGCGTCCCCCACTTCCTTTACTTCTTCCTTATTCTGCAGCAGCAGCAGCAACAGTGGACTGCATTCACTCCCCTTCCCTTCCTCACGGATCTGCAGTTGAATTATCTACCGCCTCCAAAATAAGCTCCCTGCTCCTCTGTGCGGTGAAGGCAGCAGGAGCTCCTCTCCCAGCGGGCTCCCGGCACTGTGTCTCAAGGAAGCGGTGAGGGCTGCCACCGGCGACGGGAGGAAGCTCGGACTGACCAAGCTCGCGTTATTGTATTGCATGTGTATGAGTGTGCTGGCATGTGTGTTTGTGTGTGTGTGCGCGCGCGTCGCGCTACAGCGTGTGTGCTTTTGAAGTGGTTTGAAAGCGGAGCTGGGTGGATGCTGTTCATTCCATTTGGTGCGTGCTCTCTCTCTCTCTCTCTCTCTCTCTCTCTCTCTCTCTCTCTCTCTCTCTCATACCCTCTCTCATTCTCTCTCTCTCTGTGAGTAAAAGGATGACAAGATATCTGTTTTAAAATTCAGTTGACTTTTGGATGGTGGGTTTACTCATTCACTCTACAGGGACATACTGAAAGAAAATGTCCATGAGGGACAAACGTGACAGAATAATAATAACAAATGGATACTTGTTTTAATAAAAGGCTCAAGAACGTTACAGTATTCTTTTAAAAATATTAGGCTATCCTTTTCGGCCTCAACCTGTCTAGTCCAATTCATCTCCCATAGAGCAAAACAGGTTGTACTTTTCAGCAGACTTTTTTTTATCTACAGTATGCCAGCTCTTGGGGAACAATTTGAGGTTGCTCAAGCACACCGTAGTCTGAGACCAAATCCTTACAGCCAACTATACCAACCCACTCTGAGGCAACAGCTGCCGTCAAGACATTGAGACTTTGTACTGGAGAGAGGTATGCAGAGCTGTTTTGAAAGTGTTGACATGCTGGATTGTATTTCAGTTCATGGGAAGTGAAGAAAGATGCTTTTGCCGATTAAATCTCTATGGGGCGAATCCTAATAGATGTAGTGCACTGTGTTGATGAATGCATTTCTGAAAATGACCATCCAAACTCACACAAAAACGGTTTTTGTGACAGATTGTCATCCATACACATGCTCTGTATGGTATGGACTTAACATTATATATTTCAGCATCAATATTTGCATAGACAGTTGGTCTGACTGCAGTTAGGATGTAGATATACACTCAACAAAAATATAAACGCAACACTTTTGTTTTTGCTCCCATTTGTCATGAGATGGACTCAAAGATCTAAAATTCATTCCAGATACACAATATTACCATTTCTCTCAAACATTGTTCATAAATCTGTCTAAATGTGTGATAGTGAGCACTTTTGCTTTGCTGAGACAATCTATCCCACCTCACAGGTGTGCCACATCAAGATGCTCATCAGACACCATGATTAGTGCATAGGTGTACCTTAGACTGTCCACAATAAAAGGCCACCCTGAAATGTGCAGTTTTTGCTTTATTGAGGGTCTGGGGACTCAGAACCAGTCAGTATCTGGTGTGACCACCATTTGCCTCATGCAGTGCAACACATCTTCTTCGCATAGAGTTTATCAGATTGTCAATTGTGGCCTGTGGAATGTTGGTCCACTCCTCTTCAATGGCTGTGCGAAGTTGCTGGATATTAGTGGGAACTGGTACGCGCTGTCGTATACGCCGGTCAAGCACATCCCAAACATGCTCAATGGGTGACATGTCCGGTGAGTATGCTGGCCATGCAAGAACTGGGACATTTTCAGCTTCCAAGAATTGTGTACAGATCCTTGCAACATGGGGCCGTGCATTATCTTGCTGAAACATGAGGTGATGTTCATGGATGTATGGCACAACAATGGGCCTCAGGATCTCATCACGGTATCTCTGTGCATTCAAAATGCCATCAATAAAATGCACCTGTGTTCTTCGTCCATAACAGATGCCTGCCCATACCATAACCCCACCACCACCATGGGCCACTCGATCCACAACATTGACATCAGCAAAGCGCTCACCCACACGACGCCACACACGCTGTCTGCCATCTGCCCTGAACAATGTAAACCGAGATTCATCCGTGAAGAGAACACCTCTCCAACGTGCCAGACGCCATCGAATGTGAGCATTTGCCCACTCAAGTCTGTTACGGCGACGATCTGGAGTCAGGTTAAGACCCCGATGAGGACGACGAGCATGCAGTTGAGCTTCCCTGAGACGGTTTCTGACAGTTTGTGCAGAAATTCTTTGGTTATGCAAACCAATTGTTTCAGCAGCTGTCTGAGTAGCTGGTCTCAGACGATCTTGGAGGTGAACCTGCTGGATGTGGAGGTCCTGGGCTGGTGTGGTTACACGTGGTCTGCGGTTGTGAGGCCGGTTGGATGTACTGCCATATTCTCTGAAACGCCTTTGGAGACGGCTTATGGTGGAGAAATGAACATTCAATGCCCGAGCAACAGATCTGGTTGACATTCCTGCTGTCAGCATGCCAATTGCACGCTCCCTCAATGCTTGCGCCATCTGTGGCATTTTGCTGTGAGACAAAACTGCACATTTCAGAGTGGCCTTTTATTGTGGACAGTCTAAGGTACACCTATGCACTAATCATGGTGTCTGATGAGCATCTTGATGTGGCACACCTGTGAGGTGGGATGGATTGTCTCAGCAAAGCAAAAGTGCTCACTATCACACATTTAGACAGATTTATGAACAATGTTTGAGAGAAATGGTAATATTGTGTATCTGGAATGAATTTTAGATCTTTGAGTCCATCTCATGACAAATGGGAGCAAAAACAAAAGTGTTGCGTTTATATTTTTGTTGAGTATAGTTCAAGTTTTAAGCAGACTGGGCACTTTTCCCATTCCATTCATTCCTAACTCAAGTATTAGGAGTCCTATTTTTACTCTTTAATGCACACAAGGAGGGGAAGACTCTTGGTTTTCCTTCAGGCATCCTTACACATCTTTTACTTTCCACTTGCCGCTTTTTAACCAAGCATAAATCAGAGCCTGAGGCGGTGCAGGCATGTCATATTCAGGTGAAAATGGAGACTTTGCTACATGCACCTATCTGCAGTATGTGCTGCCGTCGTGAAAGACACAATGGAGCTCTCATTTTGCTGCTGCAGTCTCTGTGTGTGGTGGTTTCTAAAGCCAGAGTGTCACTCTCCACAACCTCCTGAAAAAAAACAAAGAGGAAGTAAGGGTTAATTATTATTACTGAATCTGACCATTGTAATTGGTAACTTCATTTTGAAGGTGCGCCTCTTCAATTGCTTGACAAATGACCTTCATGAATGTCATTTCCTCTCCAACCATTTCCCTGATTGGCTGTAAGAGAAAAGCTTTGATGTGAGGTGGATGATACTGTGTCACTTGGCTGAGGGCTCTGCAGCAGCTTTACAATAATACACACAGCACAGTAATGATGAGTATGCCTCCCCTCGGCTTGCCTCATACCTGAGGGCAGCACTAAAATCACGTCCGCTTTGGGTTCAAGGGGCTTTCTCTGGCTGAATATTTTTAAGGTTTCCTGCAGAGGTATTGATGGTGTGGGTGATGATAAATATGTTATGTATAAAACATGAAGCAGTGTACCTGCCTACTGTGCAGGTTGAAAAAGCTCCACATCAACTCTAGGACTCCTTGGTCATTTGTCAAACTGAGAGCCCAGCCTACTCTCACTTTCTTTGTGTGGATGTGAGTAAACAAATAAAATATGGTCCTGGGTTTAAACGCTATAGTACTCAGGAAGAAGATTAACTCATATATAAAGTATATAAGAAAGGTGAAGTAATTGTGAAGTACTGTACTCTGTGAGATTTACCTAATTCTGGTTAACTGTATATAATTTAAGTTATTAACTTTGATTAATTTCATTTTATAAAGGTAACTTTACATCTTTTATAAATAACTAATTACTAATTTACCCAGAAGGAAGTACTGTCATGAATAAAAACCCTTGATTATTTTTCATAAACCTTTGTTTACCATTGAGAAAAATAAAGTACTGATATTTAATTGTGGTTTGGTTGTTGTGGTATAATGGAAGGATGTAATGGGTTTCATTTTGTATCGTTTTTTTTAAAACAGCCAAAGTCAAATTAAATTAAATGTTTAGTCAACTATTCTTTGTTTTGTAGATAGATAGATAGATAGATAGATAGATAGATAGATACTTTATTGATCCCGAGGGAAATTCAAGGCATCCAGTAGCAGTATACAGACAGGCAGGACACAAGACATTAGTTACAATACACACCCGCTGTCTCCCCCCCCCCCCCCCCCCCCCTGTATGCAATAATCCCCCAAACAAGATTTAGCAGCCCCTATGTGACTAAGAATAAACATAATTATGTGTTGAACCTGTGCAGTTAGCATTAGCAATTAGTTGTAATTGTATCCTATTCTAATGTGTGCTTATGTGAAGGAAAGGTTATACAGAACTCCTGACAAACAGGGTATCAAACACAAGACCCTCTTTAACATTTGACATAGAATGATAATATGTACTATGAGTTTTGCCAAAACACACTGCTATGTCGTTAAACTGAAGTCCAAAGAAAATGTGTCTATGATATGAGGCTATTTTTAATTGCACAGGTTTCAATTGTAATTTTTTATGCTAAGTAATATAGGGAGCCTTTTAAATCTTGTTTCGGGTTTATTATATACGGAAGGGAGGGGGGAAAGCGGTTGTTTATTATTTATTGTAACTAATGTCTTGTGACCTTCATGTCTTATACTACAACTGGGAGCCTTGAATGTCCCTCTGGATCAATAAAGTACCTCCCTTCCTCCCTCCACCAACCAACCTACCTACCGATTTACTGCTAGTGCACCAACAATTCAGTCAGCAACAAGGGTAAATCATAATAATAAATAGCTTTAGAATTAAGTTATATCAGGTTAAATATCAATTAGCAGTGCAATATAGTGGAAGATTAAGTTAGTGGAATGTTAAATTAATCTAAAAGAAGGATGCTGCATCAGCAACAGAAAACAGATGCCACATGTAGACCCTTAACATGAGTAAGACGTTTTGGCATATTCTACAACATCAGAATTAACAAAAACAATGATGATTAACATCAGTAACATCAATTATTATATCAAGCTGTATATGCACATTATTTCTGTCAACATGGTCTACACGGAAAACAAACAGAACTCCTTAAAGCAGTTATTTCCTACAGTACTAGTATGGCTTTAAACATCTACCAACACCACTCACCTTGAGAGAACGCCATTAGCAAAGACTCAGCAAACCCTTCTGACAGCATTACATCTCAAACATTCGCCCACTCAGATAGAAAAACAAAAAGCTAAAGGCCTTTGGCTACTTAAAGCAGTTCTGCCCATTAATGCACACCCACTCTCTCCAAACAAAACACAACAACAAAACACAAAAGGTCCATCTTTCAGTGAATGGAGGAGTAAGAGATTCAGCAGCAGGATGAGGCACATGTCTACTTTGCTTTTCTTGAGAAGTAATTATGCCAAAATTCAGAGTGCAGAAAGAAAACTGTTTATGAATATATGAATGTCATTATGTTTTTTTGTGATCGTTTGGATATTTGGTTTAATGGAACCGTCTTTATAAACTGTGGAAATGTCTGGATTTGAAAGTGCAGTTGCCTCTATACTTTGGCATGTGACCTTTTTGTCTGCTGGAACACAAGTTTTCTTAGGTCACCAGGAGTTCAAGCAAAGAGAGACATTCTTCTTTTAAAAAGTTTCATCTGAGAAGTTAATACATTGCCGAAGATGATTTGATCATTTCTAAATAAAGTAGACTCAAGGGCCCGGACATCCTGCCACAGCTCTCTGGAGTTATAAAATAACCTCCTGAGTTTACTCATTTTAGCTATTACCGAGCAAACATTATAATATTGCAAAGCTACACTGATAATTGATTCAATTGAATCACCAAAGTTCAACTTACATAAATATGTGCCTCACATTTAAAAGCAATCCAGAACTGTTAAAAGTTTATTCTAAACCTTAAATGGGAACCTGCTGTTTACCTACTGACATTACTGTATCTACAACAGTTAAAAAATGCTATAATATCATACGTGTGCAGAAATTACTGACTGTCTTTTTAATCATTATCAAAGCTTGAAATATAGATTTCACTCCTTCTTGGAGGTATTCTCATACATGAACACTTCTGGACAATCTCCATCAAATCCAGTCCGGACATTGTCAAAACGATCACACAGTGATCACACAGTTGAAGATTGTCTGTGTGAAACACATCCTTGACTACTGGAAACAGTGTGTTTGGCTTAGGTGAGGTTTGGCACCTTATGCGAGTTTGTGAGACTTGTAGGATTATTCAGAGTAGAGTAGACAGTTCAATCAAATCAAAAAGCTAGAAATTTAGTGCAATGTATATCTTCTCTATCTTGCTTTCAACACCCCTGATAATTACCTGCTGAATTCAGGTCCACGGCAGGATAAAGACTGTTGAATAAAAAGAGATGCAGCTACTCTGGGTGATCTTTGGAAATGTTCAGGAGAGCAGTGCATGTGATAAAGGACATATACCATACTTTAATCTCAGGAGAACTTTCTTTAAATCATACTTATTAAGGTATGTGCTACTTGTGTTACAACAGAAAATTAGCTTAAATGTACGACTGTAAAATTGTAACCAATATTTCAAAGTTGTTTTACATACAGCATAAAATGAAAAAATAAAGAAAAAAAACCTTAGGTCATGAAACAGTGATAAGGTGTGTATCACATTTTTGTGCACCCACGTGTGTTATACCTGCTTTGCATGCACACCAGTGAGTGTTCAGGAGTTTGTCCTGGAGCCAACAGTGAGTACTCTGCTGAGCCCATCTGGCCTTTGGCTGCTGTTGAAACTGGCAAACAGGCAGTCAACCAATGCTGCAACCAGAAGAACAACGAACATTGTGTTTGTTCTGTATGTGTGTGTGTGTGTGTGTGTGTGTGTGTGTGTGTGTGTGTGTGTGGGGGGGGGGGGGGGGGGGGTGCATGCGTGTAACTGCAGACATGCAAGCAGAGTGTTGTGGAAAAAAAGGCTGCGTGAGTAATCGTAGCTGCTCAGATCGTCTCCATGCGTTGGACTCCCTGCGGCTGAGGCGAGCTCAGAGGTGGCACATGTACTTCACCAACAGTGCAGACATATTCAGGCAGTGAGTACATTCATCACGCTGCAAGTGTGAACGTACACAAATACACACAAATACACTGAGAGGCTCACACACTGTCTTTCTGCTGTTGTTGTGAGTTCCTGATTTCTCCTCTGAGCTGTCTTCGGTGCAATTAGAAGGACACTGTATACACACTGTAAGGACAGGCATTTAGTGACAATGATCCATTTGTAACACAATATCCATGATCCATCCAAATGCATGCTAGAATGTGAAACATCAAATAATTTAAATTAAAAAAAAACCATGCTAGCAATATGATGCAATCAAATATGGTGGCTATGAACACGTTTCATAAAAGGCTCTGCTAAATTTAACTTTCATCTTTGCCCTGTAGTCATGTTGTCCTCATCCTTTAACTGCAACGTCTCCTCAATTACATGCCGTTCTGATATGTGTGAAAAAGCTTTTTACTTTATTACTTTTCTTCTTAATATGATGTGATGACTTGAAGTGTGAATTTCCCTGCTGTAGTCAGGCAGAGGCCGGATGAGTAATATGCTGGTGCTGCAGCTTTTGCGTGACATGGGATTGTTTGTTAATGTGTGTTTATGTTTGTGTGTGTAGGCCGGACAGTCCCATACCCGAAGGCTCGGACAAAGGTTGGTGACTCACCAGAGCTCAGCAGAAGGAAAAAGAAAAACAAAAGTGATATAGAGGAGGAAGCATGGCACTGGATTAGTGGTGACTCTAAGAAGAGGAGAAGAAAAAGGGAAGGGGAGACGGGAGACGGGATTGAGGTCTTCAGGGAAACCAAAGACCCAAGGGGAGAGGACAAGGAGGCAAAGAGAAGATGTCTCCTTCTCCCGACAGACCGATCAGCGGGGAGTGAGGGAAGGATGAAGTAAATAAAGAAGGGAGAGACCAAAAGGGGAGGTCGAGGAACACCCACAGGGACTCTGATGGAAAGAGCTTGGAGGAAGAGAGGAGCCGTGTAGCATCTCTTGGGACACACGCACACTTTTTCTTTGGAATGTGGACAGAAGACCTTATTTGCCCAAGTAAATAGAGAGACAGTACAACAGGGTGTGCGTGTGTTTGTTTGTGTGTGTGTGTGTGTGTGTGTGTGTGTGTGTGTGTGTGTGTGCATGACACATTTTGTTTTCTTACAACACTGTTTACATAAACAGGAACAGAGACAGCAGTGACAGTGGGCTTCGAGCCGCTTCTGACATCTTACATTACGTCAAACTACTTTGCAAATCACTGCAGCCGGAACTGGGAAGGTGCTAAGCTTCAACTGGGGAAAAACCAAGCGATTAAACTGACAGTCTTGGAAAATTTTTCCTCTAACTTTCTAGGCTGAACATTTTCCTAAAGGCACCCCGTGGAGTTTTGAACTCTAGTGAAGCAGCGTTTTGATGAGTGGTTCTCTGAGGGAAGAAGTGCATAACAACATGTCGGCTGTTGTAATTTAGGAAAATATTGAGAAGGAAGATCAGAGGCCGGTGTATCAAAAAAGACAAAAACTAATTTCAGGAGTTTTTTATGAAGTAGTGTGAATATAAGGAGCTCTGTGTGGTGTTTCTGAGGAGACCAAGGACCAATATTTGTCTCTCGGCTGTTGTGATTGTGATAATGATCTTTCTGCTCTTCTTCGAGGAAAATGTTTTCCTCACTAAAAAACATTCTTAAGCTTTTATCTACTTATAATAAAGATAAATGCAAACTTAAAAAAAGAATATATTTCATAACTAAGCAGTCAAATATTAATGTAGAGCTACTGTCGCATTGCAGTTTTTCCAAAAGCAGTTTAATACGTATATCAGTGATCTACTGTTATGAAAGAATAAGGGATAAACACTACTGTTTAACAGTTTATATGCAACTTTTTTTCATTTTATTTTTTCATTTTATTTGATTGAGGCAGCAAACTTATTTTCTTTTATTTTGTAATAAAAGTATTTTAGCTTCAGTAACACATTGATGGCGCAGGGCGGTGTCTAATCTACTTTCTGTTCTTCAGAGATTCTCTCCATCACATCACTTGTCAGCGCTTCAGTCATGCTGCTGAGGGATAGAAAAACATGTCTATGGCTTCAGGGATTAAACACTGCTCACATGTTTTACTACCACACATGCAAACACACACCCAGAGTAACACAAAATTGACTGCAAACTGCGTCTTTCTAGGTCAGGGGTTGGTGTTGCTCTTGAAAATTGGTCGCAGCCTTTAGTGTTGAGGGTCAACGCTTCCCAAAAGGGATGTGGAATAACTCCCCAACGTTGCCTGCACACATCACTGCATCAGAAGAAAAACCCCAGCAGCCAATGTCAGGGACACACAGGGGCATAAAAAACAACCACAGCGACAGCAGGGAGAGAAACCAAGAGAGACACATCTGTGACAGATCTCTGAATAAACACAGATTCACAATTATACTATTAAATTCCTAACTCTGTGTAGCTGACAGCGGGATGGTGAGCCGAGCCCAACAGATCCAGAGCCATGCAGGCAGCTTCAATGAAATGTGTAAATAATTGATTGTTGCCTGGCAATAAGAAAGTAGCAGGTGTGTGTGTGTGAATGCAATTCATAGTATATGACTCTGGCTCAGACTGCATATGAATTCATTAATTAAGTTAAAGCTTCAGGACAAAACCGAACCCTTCAGATGAGAGTGAATTCCCCTGCTAGGCAAGCTAATTAAATCACAGCAATTATTTATAAAAACAGCCGTAACCTCAGAAGAATGTTTAATTTTTAAGCAAATGTAGGAATGGCTATTCTCAAGAGAGCAGGGAAATATGTCGTGTTATGTTAGAGAGAGACTGACGCAAAACAAATAACAGGTTGTACTTTTGTGGGTGACAGACACATAAATGAAATAAAATGGTACATAAAACATGGCCGCAACTCAAGGCTAGCACACAACAGCTGAGAATATCCATCATGTAAAGCTTTTAGCCCCGAACGAGCTGAGGCAGCAAATGAATGTGCAGGTGGAAATCAGTCATAGATTTGTGCCTCAATAAAGCTTGGATCAGCAGAAATGAATAGCAGGAGGCAAGCAGCTGCAACGGAGGAAGAGGAAGTGACACACACTCGTCTGCAGGAATGTTGAGCTCATGGTGGCGACAGAATAAACAGCCTCAGATTAGATTATGTATTAATCATGCTCTGTCAATGTCATGTCAAAAACTATTTGTGCAGGGTTTTAACAGACCAGCAGCTCCAGGTCATCAACACCCTTGTCTCTCTCTCTCTTACTCATACACACAGAACACCTCTGAGCACAGAGCTGGGACTTATACAGTGTTTGTCTTAAAAATGACTTAGTTTGTCACAAAGCTATGAAAAAGTTTAACGAAATAAGACAGTGTATCTGTTATATCTCGCACAAACTATGCACATGTAACTGGATGTTTATTCCCAAGCTAAATAAAACTATGGATCATTAATGAAGGTGGAGCAATTATTTAATCTCACATTGACTTGGAGCTCTTGGGTCCACAAAGCACTGCTATGTAAAGACAGGATGACATGTTTATACACTGGGGAAAGGACAACAAAACGCTCATTAGTTTTAAATGACGCACCGAGAGCCGAGTGTAATTGCTTCTTTCTTTCTTTGACATGCACATTTTGTACGTGTATGGATGACAATGGTTATTTCGCCAGTGGCAACACAAGCGTCTATCATTATTACAGCAACAACCTCGCGCTGCTTCTCTCGGCACACAGTGAGTGATAGTTGAGGTTTGAAGGAGAAAACTGCCTCTTTAGTAAATGCAAATCAAGGGTTGTTCAAAGATACTGATTTTCTTCTTTATTTTGCTTCCTCCCGTTTATTGCTCCTATACAACTGGCTCATTGACCTTGCATGATTTCATCAAGGACATGACATTGAGAAAAATGTAAACAAGTTGTCGATGCATTGTCATGTGCACCATCTGCTCTTGCTATTATGTACACCTTCCACTGAGATCAACACATCTCCTCAGTTATATAAATCCTGACAAGGATCACCAACAGACAATTTCAATAATACCAGCTGTGAAAAGATACTGATGTAAAGAAGAGGTATAATCTAACTCTATAGATAGAAATATAGCAAATGAAGACGCTTAATTCTAACTTGTTCTGTTATGGATTTCATGCTTGGATGTGAGGCTTGGAGAGTATATTGCCTATTTGAATCTAGTGATACATATTTTTAGTTTTTCTCATTTTATCTTTTCAAAACATATCCTTTGTTCTATGTTTACTTGTTTATGTTGACAAATGCAGAACAGAACAGAAATGTTCCCCAAATGAAAGCATGCAAAACAAAATCCAGCCACTGGTTTAAGTGCTCCAAGTCTGTAGGGGTGTTCCCTAGAAATGGTTTAACATTGGCAAGAAAGAGAAGGAGACCAGACACTGAATTTAAAGCAACAGTATGAAGGAATTCAGTTTGGTGAGTGCAACTGCACAGTACTGAAGTACACAGTGCTGTCATGCCTCCCCTACTCCCACTCATAGACACCGTGCATTTGTTGACAAGCAGAGGGGTGGTGTTGTCAAAAGCCAAAAACCCACGTTGACTGACAAGGTGCAGCAATTCTACTGAAATTTGCACAAATATGACTCTGGAAGAGTCTACAGCCCGCTTTAAAGACAAGGGTATGGTCTTTTGCCATACGATGATATTTATATGCAAGTCTGAGATATAACTTGGATTAAATGATGTTCTGTACCTGGTAAACATGAGACGATGACGCCAATAACAATACAGTTGATAAAAATTATATCTAAATCTTTTATGAATAATATCTGCAGGGATGTCAGCCAATATTGTACACTCATCTTCTTGCTATTTCAATCTCTTTTTCTCTTCGTAGCATAATCCATCAATGTCATCTGCAGTCTCTTAGTGTTAGCCACTGCATCAAACAGTTTTAGGTAGGGCTAACTGTGGCTATAGTGTCGAGAAGCCGAATGCAATTCTGGCAAAGAAACCACAGCCTGCAGCCAAACTTAGTGCTATAAGCGATCGGGGTGGTCTGAGAATCTGGGAGAGATGCTATTCTGCCTGTTAGAAGTTGTTGTGAGTGACCGATCCAGGGAATCCTCTGTAGACTCATTTCAGCTCAGCTTGAACAGTCAATCCAGCTACAAAGGCTGGGTCCGTCGTGGGAAGGGTCCTTTGGAAGGATGCTACTCACTGAAATGTGACATAGGGAGAGTTGCTGATTATCAGTGGAAACCATTTGTGCTTTGTCAGGTCAGTCACTCCTGTTGGCCTTAGTACTCCTAAATATCTGGACTGTAATATATCAATATATTGTAAGAACATGTGCAATAGAGGGGTCTTGCTGTTGGTTTGTGCCATAGCTTTGGTTCCCATGTTTGTCTCTGTGTGCTGGCCCCAGTGCCACTCAGGCAGCTAATGAGCAATGTGAAGTCCAGCCAAGCGCTCGATCTGCTGCCCGCAACATCATGCTAGAGCGAATCTTGGCACAAAGCCAGGATTCGAACAAAGTGCCTGGCTGTCACAACCATGTGTGTGCGTTGTGGCTGTAGGCTTTAGGTGGGCACTCCATCCTCCCTTAAGAGCAACGATGTGAATAGACAGTCATGACCTTTGGGAGATGTGTGAGCTGGAATATGAGTGTTTGGAGACAATTGGATATGCTTTACAGTAAACAACAGCTAACGGGACATGGATCAGTTGTAGTTCTTTGGATCTCGATGTTAGTGCCCTTTAAGTGTGTGTCTTTCTTTTTCAGCTATAGCCATCTGTTACGGTCTATAATCGAAATGTATAATCCTCCCTTACTGTTAACACTGTAGTCCTACTATATTATCAAGTTACATTATGTGCAGCCTTGCCAGTAAAGCTTTAACTGAATTTAATTTAAAGACTGAACTATAGATTTTACACTCTTGTTTTTAACAGCGACTCTATGAAAATGCAGCTTCTTCCAGGACTGCTCAGATAAATCTTCATGGCTTTAAGTACAAACAACATCCATTTCACAGAGAGAGTAGAGACAAACAGCCCATATTTACTCACCAGGCAGGAGCCTTTGCTCCCATCTTATCAGACAGTAATGACAAAACTGTCTGTAGCTGTCACACTTTGATTAATCTACCTCTTCCTCTTCTCTGTTCTTCTTATCCAATCTCAAATCCACTCTGTCTTTTTTTTTTCTTCAATCTTAACAAATGGACTGCTGGTTCCACAGTAAGGAGAGAGAGGCTATAGAGAAAACACAAAAGATGTCAGGGTCAGTTATTGATGAATCCCTGAAGGAAGCCTGAGCTACCTAGAGACACGAGGAAAGAGATATCAGGAGGAAGAGAAACAACTAGGGGGGAAAACTCAAGTTGGTTGACTCTAAAAGAAAGCACGGGTCAGAAAAGGTGTGGAGAATGTGATCACAGTTTCAATTTGAAGCTGTCACGAGTAAATAAGGAGTGTGTGGCTGGAAGGCGTACAGGATTACTGAGCCCAGCTCTGCCGCAGCTCATTTCCACCATTACTACACCCCCCCCCCAGAGTGAGGGACTTTAAACTGCTTAATGTCAGTGGAGGGAAGGATAAAAAATTGTATTTCAATGGTAAAAAAAAAAAAAAAGGCTCATTATGAGTTGAATTGTGCATCTTTTCTGCCTCAGGCATCTGAGTTTCTTTATTCAGAGAATCAGCTGCAGATGTGATGTGATGTCACACTCTGCAACTTATTAGAAAAGACAAAAATAACTTGAACGCCGATGTAAAAAGTGAAATCAGTGGAACGAGTCAGAGGGGATTATAAGAGTGATACTAAGCAGTAAATCATAATTCATGCCAGTGCTGAATGGGGAGCAAAGATCGAGGGGAGGTTCAACCGGAAAAGCTGTCAAAGCTCAGGGCTTCCTTCTCAGTATTTTTGTGGCTTATATTAGCATTAGCATAGCTTATATTAGCTTAGTCCAAGTGTTTTGAATAAATACACAACAAAATAAAAGTTCCAAAAAGGTTATTATTGCAAACCAACAGCCCATAAGTATCTTCACCCACATGTGCAATGACAACTAAAGCTTTTTTTTTTCTCATTGCTGAGAAACATCGTAAAGCAGATCTGCAGACAGAACATTGGAGGTTATGCTAAATGCATGTAAATCAGAGGAAATCTCCTGTACTTTGCACTTTATTGCAGGCCTTTCTTACAGTTCTGGTACCTTTATTAAATGATATGTGGTTTAACGTGTGTGTGTGTGTGTGTGTGTGTGTGCGCGCTTGTGTGTGTGTTGCACATATTTAATGAGGCCTCAGATCAGTGAGTTCACACAATAGCCTCCCACGTTCTATGCAGATGGAGGCAGAGTGGAGGATGGTGGGTGGATTAGAAAGCTCTGGGGTTATGTTTCTCTTTCCGTCCGATTTCAGCCACGCAGACAAGAGGAAACCAAATCACTGCAGATGATACAAGCAGGATGAAGCAGGCAAGATACAATAAAAACCAATTAGATGGACATAAAGGGAGACATTTTCCATGCTCTGGGTTCGCCAAAGTGAAAAAAAATATGCTATCAGTAAGTGTAGATTTCAGAAATTGGATTTTTTTTTAACAGCTTTAAGTGGGGGAAGGGATCATGTTCTTCGTTTGCCTTTGATGTCCCACTCGTAACTATAAAATATACTGCTGCTCGTGATACGTAGAGCTATATTTATATGCAGTACGTCTTGTGCAAAAGCTAAATCATCCAGAAACAAACAAACTTGCACCGTCTCATTTGCAAACCATACACAAAAGCACCATCCATGATGAAGCCCTAAGGTAAAAATATCTCTGTGACCAACTTATTTTTCTTGTTGACCATCACTCTGTTTGGCAGTAAGCTTGTTAAGGCTCTGGCCAGGAGAGCAGATTAAGATGGGTGGCCAGTTGAGTTAAGCTGCGAGTTCATTTAAACATCCCCACAAAAGTCAGGAAGTGAGAGGGAGATAGAGGGTGCAAACGGAGCGGA
This sequence comes from Symphodus melops, assembly GCF_947650265.1. NCBI lineage: Eukaryota > Metazoa > Chordata > Actinopteri > Labriformes > Labridae > Symphodus > Symphodus melops. The sequence goes on from NC_136698.1 coordinate 15,401,509, forward strand.
TTACAGGGTGGAACAATACGGAGATTCCACCCACTTAAATCAAAAGTTATTCAATCTTAAAAGTCTGAAAGAAGGCGACACAGCATTGTGCTGCAATAAACTAAACCCATCTTGAGTGAACTGGGACTGGTTTGGACTGAGATAGCGAGCACAAAAAGGCGACTTGGCTTATTTTTAGATCTGTCAAATGGTCTCTGCTGTGGTGCCTCCGTGTATGAGGGGAGCGCTCGCTGCCCAGCAGTTCATCATCCTGCTTGCATGCCGCTGGCTACTCTCTTCATGCTTTTTATGTTATGCAAGGAGGCTGGATGCAAGCAGCACATCCACAGTTGCCAGGTTCTGTCACTGCTACTAATGCTTACAAAGCTACTCTGACGCCGCTCTCCATCGCAACATCTCCCTCGCACTCTGAGTCAGATTTTTAAAAAGAACACACTAACAAGTTTCTGCTCTGCTTTTGTGTGTCATACCTCACTTCTGTCCTCATTTCAAATTCAAATGATAAACACTGAGGCTCTTTTATAAAGCTCCATCAGTGTGGGTGCACAGGCAATGAAGAGGCCAAATGTGCTTTTGTCCATCATGGCTTTCACAGTTAAATCAATGGCACAGCTGAAAAACCACCTGAGGGATCCAAGTTAGAAACTCACAGGAACCAGATAGCCGGTTCAAGGAGAAATAAAAACTTCAATACAGAGGTCTCCAGACACCATTGTTCCCAAAGAAATATGTCACAAAAACAGCACGTCGGTGTAGAAATGTTATTTTCTGTGGCCCCTGGCCCTGGCGAGCTGTCTCAATCTTGAAGTGAAATCGAGGCTATGAAGGGTCACATTATGGTTTCATACCCTGTGGGCTCACCAATCACAGATATCATCAGCACCGACACGACCCTGAGGGTTAATATACCAATAAAAATCGATGACACACAGACATACATCCACACACTTGTGTCCACATGTCACCTTCTATTTTCTTAACTCAAATATCAAGATCGTTCCAGTGCAAAAATGATCATTATCATTGTACACTCTGCATCCACGAGGGACTTTCATCCATGCAGGGAACTGAATAACTGATAGAAGGTCATCCAACAAACTACTATATGTACCTTTACCTGTGGTTGTATGCGCATCGATGTGTGCCCGTGACGAAGAACACATACTCAGAACAAGGGTTGTAGTTAGTCTGTCAGAAGATGACAAATCTCAAAAGGGCCAGTGGGCATATCAAAGATGCATGTTTAAGATTTGACTCTCTCTCTCTGTGTTTTGTGTTATGCTTGTTTATGTGTGTGTGTGTCTGTGTCTGTGTCTGTGTCTGTGTGTGTGTGTGTGTGTGTGTGTGTGTGTGTGTGTGTGTGTGTGTGTGTGTGTGTGTGTGTGTTTGTCTCTCTGTGACTAAGAGGAAGCTTAACATTCACTCTGCATGTTATCACTGCTGTCACTCAGCTGTGCCTGGCACATTCTCAAAAAGCAGCACAGGACTACAGAGACAGAGCTGCGGGGAAAAACAAAATGAGAAACAAAACAACAGCAGACAGTGAACCACAAAGACCGACACAATGAAAGAACCCCCATCTTTGGGAGACACAGAGCAACAAAATAGTGTGTAATTTCTGCAAAATGCATTAGCTTATCTAGCGACAAAAGTGCTGTTTTCAAAAGCTAAAGCTCCTGGAAAATCCATGATGTAGACATTCAAACTCCCTTCCCACCAAGGTCACTCCCCATCACTTTGTTTAATGGTCCTTCATCCTGCAACAAGCAACACAAATACAAACCCTAATTTTGCAAAGAGGCTTACACTGTGAGAGAAAGATGCAGTGACAAAAATATGGGTTAATTGGAGCATATTAGTCCCTTTGCTGCCACAGACAGTTTGCAGAGGAGACAGAAACTGGCTGATGTGGGATAATCTGATCCTACTCTAAATACCCTCGGCAGTGATGAAGAGTAAAATATGAAGGAAACTAGGCCTTTAGAAATGGGGCCAAATTAACATAATCCAAAAATCACATCAAACGAGCAGCTTGTTGCCACACAAGATGTAATCATAAAAGGGAAGGTCAATGTTAAACTGATTTAAACCTCAGAGGCAACAAAGACAAACATTCATTTCACGCCTTTGGAGTCATGAATCTCCCAGGGTTCCCAGGAACATTGGTAATAAAGTAATTTAATCCCTACAAACACATAATCTGTAGGTTTGGGACAAGACATCAGTATTTATGTGTTCTAGTTTCCGTTTGTAGCCTAATTGTTTTTCCAACCATACAAACCAATTATGGTTTGGCTTTAGTTTGGTTCGTCTTTTGTTGCATGCTGAAAATCCCAACACGTTGGGTGCAATAGTAGCAGAAATTATCGGCCAAAATACAGTCCTTCTGCAAATGTTACTTTTTACTAATCCCTAAAAAAACTGATTTGTTCCCATTTTAAATGATGTCTCATAACCTAATCTCTTTCCTTGTGTGTCAAGTTGCTTGGCAACTCGAAACAATACAAGAGGAAGTCTTAGCTCGGATAACAACTCCTGCTGAAAAAATAATAACTAGCTGCAGAAAGCCAGCGTAAAGTCCTGGAAATACCAGAATAGTGCAAATTCTGAAATTCTGAGTTCACTCCTTTCCAGAGAATGGTGTGATAAAGGACCCTACAGAAACTTTTCAGCTCATTCACTGCTATCATCTACCCCTAACACTCCTGGCATATTGGCTGAGAAACAATACTTAATTATTCAAATCACAGAATTTCAAACCAAATTGCTAGACAACTTTTGCTTTAAAAAAAAAATATATATATATATTGTCCAGCACTGATAAAAAAAAGCATTTTAAATTGTCAAGATGCTTGTTACCTTGTTAATTGATTAATTAAAAACACTTGTGTTGGTGTTTTTAATAAATTAATTATCAACTAATTAATTAATTACAGCTGCAGTCCGAGTTTCTGTTTCAACAACAGTACAGCATCTTCTTGCACCACAATAAAATCGATTCACAAGGTGCATTTAGATTTGCCACAGTAGACAAGAAAAGGTGATATAAATGTTATCAATGATGGCTTAGCTCCATTAGCTATGACAGTGAGTCAGCAGGAACAACACCAGATGATCATCCAGCTCACCTGAATGTAGCAGAGCAGTTTTTTAAAAGAACTAATCAAACCTGTGCTTTTCCTGCTATGACGGATCAAAGTGTCTGCTTTAAAAAACATCCATGCAAATCAACCCATGAGGGGAAAATCAGCCAGGCAGAGTTCATGCATTTTCTTGTACAGAAAAGCAGTTCATTTGAAACGCTGCTTTGTGCTGCTAATGTCTGTTGTTGATCAAAGACACTAATAGTTTCATTAATCCAGCTAATAATGATCCGTCTATCTATGGTATGATAACAGGCTGGTGCCCTCTTGACATGGTCAGAGAGATGCAGACCATTTTTTTATGTTAAAAAACATTCAATAACATGAAAACAAAATGGACTTGTTGAAACTGATGGAGCTATTTGTGAAACACAATTGTTTTGTGAAAATGGCAGCGTAATAAACTTCACGTCTCACTTTCTGACTATGCCCCATTTATATTAGAATATTTCAAAGTATTTGAGCAGAGGTTCTCAGATTCTGATAGCAGCCTACAGTGCTGCTTAGTATTCATTAAGACGAGCTAATTCAGAAACTAAACCTTTGTGCCGGGCCATTACACTTTATGATAGTCACTTGTAGTTTTGTATTTTATTAAAATGTTTTTGATCGAATGCAAAGACTTAAAATTTGACATTCAAAATCTTCCATATTTGACTGTAGAGGGGCTGTATCATTGTTGGAAACATTCTTTTATGCTAAGTTCGTTGCACAGCTCTTGTCCAGTCATTTTTAGAGAAACAGCCACATGCTTAGAAGTGCACATTTTACAAAGGTCTTTGGAAACATTGAAATCAACGGCATGAACACAAAAAATGTTTAATGTTATTTAATTTATGATTTTTTTGATAGGGACATTTGCAACATAGACAAACTGAAAACAGCAATGCAAGTACCATAGTGTTTTTTTTATTACATAAACAAAGTCTTTATTTCTCCAGTTTTGATTCATATGCAGAATTTGAACGTTGTTGTAGACTATGTAAAAAAAAAAAAGAAGACATTTATTTCCATGAAAGCTTGCTGCTTGTTTGAGTGACTAGAAGCAGCGAGCAGCGAACTTTTGCAACAAATCCAGCAATCTGTTCATCAATAAACTACATTTCTGGTGAAATTTGCTTTGAACGTGGGAGGAACAAAGACTTGTCTCTTCAACCTATCCTTAAGAGATTTGTATTTAATCAGGTACCTACCCATATTCTCACAGTATGATGTCTTAACTTCAGGGAGACGTTGCAGAGCCAGCACATGGAGCTCTGTTCAACAACCTCCGTACTGTTAACGGCTTTGAGTGCCTTCAATCCGTTTTCAGTCTTTGCTTTGAGTGCAATTTTATGGACTGGTTTATTCCTCATCTTGTTTTCCCTCACTGTTTTTAAGTTTCTTTTACCATAGTATGTTATCTTTATATTTCCTTGTGTCAGAACTGCTATTGTATATCTGCTACTTGTTGATAGTTTATCTTAGTTTATCCTTGGGCACATTGCCATTCTTTCATTATTTATTTGTTGCAATATGTAATATGTTATTGAAGAGAGTGGTGCAGTAGTTGAGGGCAGGTAAAATAAACTGAAAGCTATAGTCCATGTTACTGTCTTGTCATTAAGAAGGGAAATTCTTACTCTTGTGTCAGTGTCTCATTTTTGTTTTATTGTTTGATGGATGGACCAATTGTGATCGCAGCTTTGTTTGGCATGGCAAGACAACTTTACTGCAGGGGGCAATGAAGTTTCTCCTTGTCCTTATTACACACAAAGAGTTTTAGCAAAATACCATTTTTTCAAAAGGAAACTAAAAATAGTTTCTACTTTAACAGGAACATCAAGTCACAACTTTTTTTGTCAAGAACAAGGCTATATGTTTGAAACTAACACCTCAGGCTGTCACATCCAGGGCAGCTCACTAGATACAGAAAGTGACAGATTTCTGCAGATGGTGTTAACGCATGTCATAAAAGTGAAAGGTCAGATAAATGAGATTACAAACCCTCCCACACAGCAGCTCCTGATTACAATTACAAATGTAGAAGGAGGCACATACAAAGTGTCTCACCAGCATGCCAGCATGCTTTGGCTTCTCCGTGTGTTATTGCATCTCGCTGGTCTCTGGTTTGTGTCTTGGTATAGAATTTTAAATATGTTTATGGGTTCATGTGAAGTCATTTGTTTTATAACATCAGCAAGACCGTGCACATTTTGCTACAAGTCAAAGATGAGTGACCTTTGGACAGACAAGGGCATTAACAATCCCGGGTCGCAGTAAAGCCTTTTAATTCTGCAAGATTGATCAAAGAGCAAGGTGAGACGAGAAATCCACTTGTCCAGATGATGAGGAGATAAGTTGATGCTCTTGCTCTCAGATGCTCTGGGGGGGGGGGCTTTGAGGATTAAAGCTGGCTTTTGCTAGTTTCAGGGCATCGGATTTTTATGTTAAACTACAAGTGGATAAAACAGACATTGAACAAATGAACAAGACTGAAATGTTAATTTATCAAGAATAATTTTACTCCACTCTATCCTGTTGAGTTCTGAAATCTGATTTGATTTTCAGAGACAGTGCCTTTAGGAAGGACTTGCTCATCCCCCAACTGTCGGTCCTCCAGTCACTCACATCACTTCGGTCAACATCGACTACAGAAAATCTGACTTCTATTCAGCTTTCTTTTATCTTGAAACTATTTTTGGAGCCTTGATTTTCCTCACCATTCAAGTGTATGACTGACGACTCCACCTGTCTGCTCCGATTTCCATGCCCCTTTTCCTGTTCTAGTTCTCTGAAGATGATGGATGCACTTGAAATCTTCAGGGACAACTGGTCATTAGGCTGGAGGTAAAGCAAATCACATTGCATCACTGAGTTGCGAGAGGGGAAGAGACGAGGCGGCAAAGGAGGGCAGAGCGGAAAAGTAACAGGCAGGGGAGAGCGTGAAGGCTTTTGTTAGCTGACATTACAGAGTCACATTGTAATGTAGAGGATATAGCCTTCAGGGCCAGTGGGAGGGAGAGACCCGGGGAGCAGCCGGCACCTGCTGCCAGTCATTTAAGGTGACAATAAGTCGTGGTCACCCTTGCTGCTGCTCTGCAGAGTTTTAAGCCTCTGGGCATGAAAGTGTGTTTGACAGAAAGCATTTAGAGCGATCTACACTCTTAATACCAGAGGTTGTTTAAAAACTTTGTAAAAAGTACAGAAAACGCTTTAACATTGCCTGAAAAGAGCCCAGCATTTCAACTGATCATCGAAACAAATGACTACATACAGAAATCCATTAGCACATACAGTAACAAGACCTACACTACATTCACCACATGAGGCAGGCAGCCTATGTGCTATAGCACACCTGGGACTGAGCATAAAATGTATGGCCCCCTTCAAGATGCTGTTTTCACCTTGCAGTTGAAAGGCAAAGCAGAGCTCATGGTTAAAAAGCGGGTTCCAGCTGGTTTCAAACACTACAGATAGAGGTCAATGCTCTCCATCGCTGCCTCAGCCGAGCAGCCTACCCTTCAAACGTTCAGACAGCTATAAGAAGCCCCAGAGACCACCAGTTCCTCTTTATCTAGCTGTTGCTGCTGCAGCTGCCCTGCCCACAAACACAATCAAGCACTGAAGCTGTGCAGCTTCTCTGAAGTGGCGGGTTTCTTTGTACACAACCATCAGACGTGGAAAGCGCCTCAGAGGAAAAGAGGAAAGAGGAAGTCAAAGTTTAGTGTCAAAACATCCTCAAGTGTTTTTCAGGAATTCATTTAAAGCAGCTGGGATCTTAAAATCAGCCACTGCATTACTTCTTATTTCTGTTGGACTATGTACACTTAAAAAACATTGGCTTTTTAAGTCTCGCCATGCAAATATACAGACTGATAGGCACAGACAACAGTATAACAGCCCACAAGTGACAGTGCTAAAAGCATGCCCCCCCCCCCCTCCCCCCATTTATAAGGAAAAATTGCACTAAACAACGAGGCGGCACTCTCGCAGTAAATAGGTACATCATAATAATAATAATAATAGGCATTGGTCTTATTAGATTATTATCAAAATAGTGTCTGAGTCGGAGCTATCTACAAAAATTGCGTTAAGCAAGGCCATAGCTTTCTGACATGGTTTTAAAATCTATGAATTCCTCAGTATCAACCAACACAGTGTGGAGTTTTTGTCTCGCCCATCGACTGAGCGCACTGTGGTTAGTGGTTGGCTTAAAGTCAGGGTCATGGATTGGCCATATGAAGATAAGGATTTACTTTTGAATGTTGAATTGTTTCACTGAAGTAGACCAGGTATCTAAAGAAAACCTAACCCACTGACTCTGGATATATTGTTTGGCAGAAAGTTTGTGGCGCTTTTATGATTTACAGTATGCGATAATCAATACAAAAAGGTTACAAAAAAGTCTGATTTAAGGATTACTTTACCAAAGTGGTTAGATAATATCCTGCAACTTTAAAATTCACAAGTTGGTACCTTCAGTGAATTTAAGCGACAATCTTAAATCTCAATATTTCTTTAACTGTGACATTGTGTACACAAATGTGTACTCTTCTCAGTATGTTCATATTCAACATGCAGTTAGGTGCCCTTGAAACCAATTTACTAATTACATCAGAATCAATTGAAGAATGTTAAATACTTTTCTTAGTTTTACATTTTATGATATGCACATAGTGTATATACAGTGTTACTCATCAATAGTTTTTCTGTGTGTAACTTTTACACGTTCATGCCTCTGGACCAACACAAAGGTCTTTAAGAGGTTATCATGTTGAAGTGTTGGACTGGACAATTCTAGACAGTCTGGTAAATTGGAAATTGAAACCGTTTAAATCGGACATGAGGTTTATTTCCTGTTGAATGACAAAACTACTCTGAGCCACAGAAAATATATGTTTTGATCTGATTGCTTGTCATGAATTATAAATAAACCTTTAAGAGGTTCGGCATTGGTGCTCCCCTTTAAACTTGTTGTACATCAATACTTTCTACAGGTTTTTTAAAGATCATGAATGCATGATTACTGCACTTTGAAATTGACAAAAAGAACAAACTAATTCCAACATACGCTTATCTTTAACCACATTCCAGTGGTCTCTACTCAGCCAGAGTGGGCGCCGTTTGATGGAGAAGTGGCAGTTCAGTCGTTTACAAGAGTTTCATGTGGCTCTTTTCTGCCGCCTACTCCCTTAAACACAGCTCCTGCTCAACAAGAGAGGTCTGTAAGTGTGCAGGTGGACAGAGGGGGCACTGCTGTGTGGGTGGCACAAATTACAATCAACACGTTCTCCAGATGCTGGTCATTAGAAAGCAAAATGTCAGCAGCTTTCCCCCTCACCTGCAGCAGAGAACCCATGGGATGAGAGCTCAGAGATAACACCCATTTTCTGCCTGGATGAACTCCCGTCATACAGCAATCACGTTGAAAGTCAAAAATAGCACTAACACACACCGAGTGATATAGGTTAAAAACGGTCCCAAGAATGAACTGGAATTTCTTACGTAAAGTTTTATCCATTTAGTCACTCATGACAAAATTTCCTTTTACAAATGTAGCACTAGGTGCCAGTTTACCAAATAAAGACAGCTAGGGTCTTTCCTTGCACTGGTCCTGATGCTCCTCTGCACATACTTCTGGGGTCTTTTAAACTGTCCTCTCCATTAAAGCACAGAAGCCCAAAATGATCTTAAGAACCCAATTCCAAACATCTTAAAATCATGCAAGGAGGGGGCAGATGAAATACAGTCTGGTCTGAAGGTAGCAGAACAGGCAGTATGAGGTCTGAGGATTGGCCTCGTATCTCATGCATGATGGCTGTAATTATCAAAGCAGTCCAGGTTCAACTCTGACCCTTAAGGACGTGACAAACATCCATCTAAAATGTATTGCTGCAACCATTTATGAATAATCAGTTTCAGTATTTGTGGAAAAAGCTTAAGGCGTGGTAGAAACTGCATTCAGGAGGACAATGCTGATTTTTTTGAGCAGGCATAACCCATATTGTTTAGTGTTATCACATATCAAATTAAGCTTCTCTGGTTTTTGAGAGTTGAATGCAATATGCCACGTCATACCAAGGTTTCCTGTTGGCATGTTGATTGTTCAAAAGATCAAGGATATTCCGAAGGAAGAGAAGCAGCTCTCCTGACCCTGCACTTTTAAATATGTTACACCACATACTTTCAGAGCCCATTTACTATTCTTTTGACATGACTTTCAAATTAAATGCCATCTCACAAAATACAACCGTTAGCATTTAGTGTGATCACATACTCTCAATAGCAGTCAGTTACTGCTCTACAACAGCAGTAGTCCCAGATAAAGGACTTTATAGTCAGTGTTTTTGACATAACATAATCTGCATTAAATGTTTAAGCATACCTTCTGTTTTTAAAACCACCAGCAGCCTGTGATTCAACAATCAGTGGCTCAATAAAAATAGCATCGCTGCCATCTAGTGAGAGGCCAAAGCAATGTCAAAGGCAAGGGTTTTATTTAATAAACATACTAAACACTGAAAAAGAAACATATTGTCAATAGAAAACATTAAACCACAGCCAGTGGGACTTCAGATGGGGTGGATGGCTCGACAACCTAATTTAAAAAAAAAAAAAAAAAAAAAAAATTCACATTAGTGCATCCTCTTCATTTAAAAAAAAAAAAAAAATTCTTAAAAAATAAAATACACGCCGCTAAGGCTCTTACCGGGTTCACATCTTCAATGACGACCTCGTCTTTTTCATCAGCCCCAATGTCACTGTCTGTGCCGTTTTGAGAGCGGTACTCCTCACTCTCAGTCTCGACTGTACTGGGCTGAGAAAAATCCTGCATTTGACAACTTACCCTTTTCCATTACATGTTAAAGCAACGTGCACTTTCGAACATCCTTTTCTTCACTGGAATATTGAGCGGCCCTCTCACTCCACCGTCAAATCAAGGCCACAAGGAAAGGCTTTACCCTCAATTTAAGTTTCAAAATAAAAGTCAAAGCACTAAACTGAAATTAGCGTGGGGATTTGGGGCATTTTGTGTCCCACTCAAGCACCAACCTCGTAGTCAGGATCCTCTTCTAGGGGCTCATCTTCAGCAAGCTCCTGATTGAGTGCCTCCACCCACGTTGGATGCTCCTCATCTTCATCCTCGTCCAACTCATCCTGCTTTCGCTTGCTTCCCTTTCCGCAAGGTTTAGTAGGAGAGACTCTGATTTCTGTTGGGAGACATGATCATTGAAAAATGTGTCCCCATGCGAGTCTACAAACACAGTAACATTTCACTGAACCACAAAGAATCACGCTGTTGCAGCAAAGACAACTGTTGTATTCCTACATCTGAATTGAGCCTTTATGGATACCTTTGACATAGTTTGCTTTTATTGAGAGATTGATACACATTTCAATTTAAGTACAACTGCTGTACTTGACAAGGCTCAACAAACCAAACAAAGCGTGATGTTTTAGAATGACTTACTCTTTTCACACTCCAATGACAATATAAGATTTGCTGAAATAGGATGACAGGCCTTACTGGAAGTACAACTATTAGTCCACAAATTGGCCATGAGATATCCTTTTCAGTAATACGTTAAAACTCTGACCAGGCTAAAGTCTAAAAACTAGCCATGAAGAACAAGCCACAGACAAAAGTAGTTAACTCCTTAGTTTGTCGACGAAAACATGAATGAAGTACGGTACCTGGGGACAAAGAGAGCCCGATGCTGCTGGACACCGGGTAGCCCAGGGCGCCCTGCACCCAGCGGGGCAGGACAGACAGCAGCAGACGGGTCACCCTACGCAGGCGCTTACGTCCTGCCAGGCTTTGGCGGGCAGGACTGGAGACGGAGGGGCTCACGGAGGCTTTCTCCTGTGGCTGCCGGAAACCCAGCACCCACCAAAAGCCGCGACACGCACGTACCTGTGAAGAGAGGCTCCACGTTAGGCCACATGTTGAGCTAACTAGGTGGTACAAGACATTAGACTGCTGCTCTTACCACGAGGCCGAAAGGCCAGACGAGACCGCGCACCACGTATCGTACCACATCGTATCTCCTTTCGACCGTGTCCTACAAAAAAAAGTTGGGGGGAAAAAAAAGGTGAACGCTATAATAACCGAGAAACACGCGTGTGTGTTCCTCAAAGTAATCTGCCATTGCTCCACAGTTACCTCTGAGTTTTGCGCTTGCTCCTGCCCCACGGTGTCTCTGCTGATTTCAGTCGCCATCCTGCTGCGGGTCAAAGCCTGGTGGACCTGCTGGCGGCTGCAACGAGGAGGAGAAGCTGGACTAGGAGACCACACAGCCTGATGCTAAAAGGGTTGCGATGCACCCGGAGTTTCCCACCCTTAAGCCAATCAACTGGGACTAAGGCACCTGGTGCAATCAGATCCGACCAATGGAAGATTCCCGCCAATTAAGTAGCAACATGAAAGAGGTGGTGACTGTGAGCAACTTGATTTTCGGGTTATAAAAGGTCAAACTTGTATTTCATCAAAATGGAGAGCTTTTTGAATCAGTAGAAACTAATTGTATTATTCATTCTGTAAACTTAATCAAATGTCAGCTGCAGTTGTTATTTTTGTATTTGCTGCTGCAAGAGGAAGTTACTGCAAACAAAACTATTAAACGGTATAAATAGTGATCAAAATGATGATAGTCATGCTCAAGACAATGAAAACCTGTTAGCCAGTTGCAAGAAAACACCATTAGCCTAAGTCACGACCTATCAACCATAATATGAAGTGTGTATTGCATTACAAGCTGGCATTACTTTAACACAGTGTCAGAGGCTCTTTAGGTAGGTATATCTTTTTGTTTATGGCTGCAAACATGAAGGCTATGGTGGCTGGGAAGTGCAAAACAAAAAATACTAAGTGTGAAACACTTTTGCAAAGCTTGAGACAAATTTACATTTTTACATTTTATAAAACGAAATTACAAAACACTTTTCCCGAGAACAACATTTGCACAATGTGAAACACTTTTAGCGCTGAGACACATTTTACAAGTGGCAGAACACTTTCACCAGTCCCCAAACGAATTTACAAATGACACAATCTTAATGGAAAGGTAATGTAGTGCCAGAGGTGCCAGATGCCAACATGATCTTTCACTGAGTTAGATTATAGCGATATCTCGATTTGAGTGATCAACAAGTTGTTTTACTTAGTGATGTGAAAAACTCTTCTGAGTCCACACTTACAATACAAGACAGCACTTAAACCATTATTTAATTTTTTATGAGGTCGAAAATGGTCAATATTGTGAAAATAAAATAAATATACAATTGGCTCAATAATGTGCTAATTGGCTTTTTGTTCTTCAGAGCTAAATGTTTGAAAACTCAATATTTTTGTCTGTGAGGTTCTCGGTCGTCCAGGTTATTGTAAACTCAAAGTTTGAGCCAAAGGCCACTGGACAGGTTGAAGTTCTTGAAGACGTTTCACCTCTCCTCCATAAAGCCCCTTCACTTTTTAATATCTGGTGGACAGAGGTAGAAATGTAAGCCTCTGTGGATCATTATCATGCTATTAATCAGCATTTATTGCTCATTAAAATAGTTAATAATTGCAACCCCCCTCCCCACAGGACAGCAACTTGAAACCCTCACATCACAAACCTTTTATGGTTTATTATTTCCCAAAACAGTAGCATGTTTATCTAAGACACTTTCAGAGGCGGGAAGCATCTCCATCACGGTTCGCTCCTTTGCATATGAAGAGGTTCATGAAAGAGGCCTATTATTTTGCTTCCACTACTTGAGAGGCTCCCTTAATTGGCCAACATTTCCTCCTGTTTCATTCGTCACATATACTCATCTGTTTATACAAGTTGTGGAGGTCAAAATGCGGAAGTAGAGAGGTATAAAAGCCCATCATCTCTGCGCTTAACAAACCACAACCAAGCCCCGGGCAAAGAGAAGGAAAGAGTGATGGATAAGACCGCAGTCACACGGACTTTCAGCATCGGAGGTATTTGCAGTAGAAGCACAGCTCAAGAAGACTTCTCTACAGCACGAAGGCACAGCAGTGCAGGGATCCGTGCACTCTTGTGGGCTACAAGCAGTGCAAAGTCCCTTGGATGCTCTATGGGATCAGACTCTCAGATAAGCCGGGAGAACATTTTTCCAAATATCCTGACACCTGACAGCATACCACAGTTCACCATACCTAGACTGTCTGTGCAGAACAGCTTAAAATCATTAGATAAAGAAGCAGAGGATGATGATGGAGAAACAGAAGAAGGCTCAGGGAATTCTGCGACTGAGACAGAGTCACCTCCTTTTTCCTTTGTATCAACCTCCACGCTCTCATCATCCAGATCATACCCGGGTGCCAGTTTGGTTCTGTCAGACCGGAAGGCTGAGCGCAGCGTCTCTGACCCCTTAATCCAGAGGAGATCTCGTCTTCAGAGGGAGGTTTCCAATTCCTGTTCCCACTCGGATGCCCAGCACTGCCTGGACCCTGTCAGCAGGGCTGCCCTCTCCCTGCCACACCTCACCAAAGTCACCACGCCGTACGGCTTCATTACCCTGAGCCAGAGCCCACACATGGTGAGCGAGGAGGCACTTCTCTGTCAAGGGATGCGGCGCTTAAACAGGGACGACGAGACAGCGTGCGGTCTCAGCAAAGCTCCGGGGACAGTAGACAACAAAGGCAGCTCCTCACACCTGTTGGGAGACAAGAAGAGAATCCTAAAACGCGCAACTGGCTATCAGAATAAAGACGTATTGGTAAAAGTAGAGATGGACGCTTCCACTGCCAAATCTGTCAATGCCACAGTTTCATCCTCCTCTGGTCACAGAGAGCAGGATGGCAAACTTAAACGACGCTTTTCTAATCTCATAAGGAAACACTTCACATCTCGCCATTTAGATTGAACTTAATCGCAGCCATTAAAATGTAACTTAATTTTCTATGTGCATTTGCTCATATAAAAATTAAGCTCTTATTTACGCCATCATCTTTATAAATAGTACAGCTTTTCTCTTGTGTCAGTACACAGAATGTTGTCATGTTTATGCCCTGAAAACTTGTGAATATGAAGCAATTGTTGTCACTCGGAAAAATAAACCAACAGAAATAAAAACTCTGCAGTGTGTTATACATTACATTTAAGTCTCTTGTAGCCATGGAGTATTTTATTTCACATTTCCTGTTTCGTACAATATGTCAAGGATCCCACAGGGTCACCTTTAAGATTCTCACAGGGGGCACGGTGATACTTCACTTCTGCGTTGTGTTTAAGGTTAATGAATTCATCTACCGCTTTCAGGGTCCTAAATGTCACACCCTCTCAAGCTGCCTGCTCCTATTCAACCCTGTCTGTTTCATATGTCTCTGTAAAGCTCCCACAGACCATCCTGCAGGAGTGCATGCGTGCTGAGAAAGCAAGCACACCTCCTCTCTCCTTAGCATATGAAGAGCTTCAGTGGAGAGGCCCTTTATGATGCTCTACTATTGCAGCCTTGTATCTTGCATCCTCAACTCTCCCACGCACTGAAATGTAGTGGTTTATTGTTAAGATGACGCAGATTGCCTGCCTCTAATTGGAGGAAAAGGAGTATACAAAAGTGGGTCCCAGATCACAAGAATAGATTATATTTATATACAATTTTTAATTACCTGCCGTGTTTGTTTATGCGCATGACGTAGGGGATTTTAAATTGAAAGAAAACAGAAAACTCAGCACAATGGACTAGACTAGTACTGAAATGCATCTGTTGTGTTGTTTTTGCTGCTCTTATCTGGATAAAGAAACCTAAAACAAAATTTATGCTGACTTTTCTGTTTTCTTGTATTTCTTTTCAGTTGTGCAACTTTTATTGAGTTTACTTTTGAGTGTGCTCCTTTTTGGTTCTTTTGGGGTTTTAAAATTGGAAACAATATTGAGATTTTTTAAAATGTACACAGACATATTATTCAGAACAGAGTGCCAGTGTATACCCCTTTGACGAAAAAAAGTTGTATGTATAGTTTAACTGTATGTATCAATCTTGTGAACAAAATTCTATCATATTAGTTAGGGTCAGTTACGCATATGAGACACACTTTCAACATACAATTCAGTAGCACCACAAACCACATCCTCAAAAATTATCACGCAGTCAACACCCTGAAAACATTCTAACAAGGAAAGGTTTTCCTTTACTTCCCTGTAGAGTTTCTGTCTGTAGTTCACACAACACCCCTCAACAGTCTTGTTTTCAAATGCATCATATTGATGCATGTTGCTAACTGCCGTAAGTTTAACTATTTCAGGAGAAAGCATTTATACACAGGTTCTGTTTGAACACTTCTCTTTACACACGTTCCTCATGATTTTGTTTTTTAATGAGTGAATGTTATGGTGTAAATATAGAGGCAGCCCTTTGGATGCATGAGTCACTCTGGGAAATCAGTACTCTAGGACCACACACTCAAGAATACACTCAGTGTAACACGACCACAGAAATAATGCCTGCAATATTAGATTATCATATCATACACTTCTGTGTGGGCGTCACCTCTCTATCACTTACATCAAACACAGGGCTTAATACACACAGCAGGATATAACCAAACATGGTCAATCAAGTGTAGCTTCGTCACAATGTTCTTTGCTTTGGACTCTTGTTCATATCCATTCTTATTATGTATATTCAAAATGCCTTGTAGGATGAATTTCTTACTTATTCCCTTTTTTAGCTAAGTCAATTTGCCACCTGCAGCAGGCTCAAATGTTGATGTGTCTGTTTTCTCAGTCAACCCCCCTAATGCTGAAAAATCCAATGTAGCTATAATGAATTGCTGTGAAAGTTTTTGTGGTCCCCAGAGGATGAACTCAACTGCTAATTTTGTTTTATGTTCTCCTTAGTCCAGCCACACTTGCATATGTTTGAGAATTGTAGTATTTAGTTGTGTTTATTTAGTTGCTGTGTGTTTTGAAAGGACAGCTAAAGACAGATAGGAAAGGTTGGGAGGAGAAATTAAGGGTTCAAGGTTCGTTTTATTTGACAAATCATTTTAAAATACAAAATACAAATTCAATACACATACGGTACTCAATGATCATGTAAAAAAGGGTAACCCCAGAAGCTTCTGTAGCTTGTGAACGGGGGCCCAGAGACATCAATAACAAAAGCAATTTTGAGTAATAATAAAACCTACAATCTAACCTAACCCTAACCATCTGAGGCAATTCCATCAGCACAAGAAGTTATGGTTCAACACA
The DNA here is from genome assembly GCF_947650265.1 of Symphodus melops. Lineage (NCBI taxonomy): Eukaryota > Metazoa > Chordata > Actinopteri > Labriformes > Labridae > Symphodus > Symphodus melops. The sequence continues at coordinate 15,417,842 of NC_136698.1, forward strand.
ATAACAACATAAATATCAAACACATCACAGGTACATGAAGCTAAAAACAGCAAACTGAGCTTGATTTATACATAGTTTAACAGCAGTTTTTGTTTTAATCTTTTTTTTAAAAATAGACAATGATGCAGAATCTTTAATCGTGCTCTCAATCTCATTCCAAGTCTGTGGTCCTTTAACGGTCACACTAAGACTTGTGCATTTTAGTTTCCATCTCTGTCCCTTTATAAGCTGTTTCCTTCTTGTGGTGTATACATGAGTGGGTAGAAAAAATTGGGATGACGTGGCAGAGTCTGTCATTGAGTCTAAAAACTACATCATACATTATACAGCCATTTTGGAAAGTGTTACATTCAGGGAGTTTCAGAAGTTTGTATCTGTAGAGGATCAGAGGGGGCATTTAACTTGGTCCATGATATTACTCTAATTACCTTCTTTTGCAAGGTCTTTAATTTTCCAAGGTAACTGGGATATGAATTACACCATATGGCATTGCAATAGCTCAAATGAGGATGACATGTAGCAAAGGGGCACGGTCAGATTAGAACCCACGGCCACTGCGACAAGGACAAATATCCTCTGTACAGGAGGTCATTGGCATCACAATAATTTTAATTTTCCTATTAAAAAAATATATTCATCTGCTGAATAGATTCCATAAAACATTGTACCCATAATGATGTGTGACGCTCTTACCCCTTATTGAAAACGTTGGTTGATAACCCATGTCCCTTAGCCCAAAGCTGTACTGGAATAGCACATATAACGTGTTGCCATTGAGAGCATGTTAGCTTTCGCTAAAAGACTGCTGCTTCAAAGACACGTAAACTCTTAGTCTTTCTCATTGAACCCTGTTATTTCCTTTTGATTATCCTAGAACATCACAACTATTCTCTAACTGGACTTAGGATTTTATAAACACAACATTTTTAAACGTGGTCGAAGATGTGGAAATGTTAATTTAATAATTGAAAGACAAGTAACTCTCTTAAAACATATTCTACACTGTTCCTCAAAAAGAGACTGTTTTAATATTTTTTAGTGTGCTCCTTCCACAGTTCCCTCCAGGTCACTTGTATTACTTCAAAGTCAGTGGAGCTCTTACATACAGTACATGCACAAAAAACTGAAGAAGGCATTGCATCAGTAAAGCCCCAGACTGCATCATCGACAAGAGAGAAGTTCATACTGAGGCTGCACCTGGCAAAGATCAACGTTGACTGAGAGAAAGGAAGAATCAAGAGTGAAAACTGAACCATCTGCTGTAGCTGCTCTTCCCCATTCTGTCAGGTTGAGGTTGAGGTTAGCTCAGCAAACAGTTTGCCCTCAGAAACACACTTGTTTTCCGGTACCCACCTCAAGCTCTGACTCAAATGAACGTTAAGTGCAAAAGACTGCAAATTCACTTTGAATTATGCAGAGACAGAGAAAGAGAGAGAGGCAGAGGAAAGGTGACAGGGGGAGTTGCTGACGTTCAAGAAAAGTTTTTCAGGGAGGTACTGACTTAGCCAGCAGCTAGATCACGTACACGTTATCTAGTGACAGCGGTGGGCTGAGAGACACAACAAGAGGGAGCGACTTAGGTGACACTTTGGAGATTGCTGATGGCCTCCGGTCCTGAGGAACAGCCACCAGCGCTGCCTGTTAAACAGCACAGGTAAGAAAAACCAATAAACATTTTGTCCTTTACATATTGTATTAATTTTCAATTATTCTACAGATTCTCATAACCTAAAACATGAGGACAGAGGTAGCACATTCACATGTTAAATTACAACACAGTGCCGGTAGTTAAATTAGTCATTGTGTAAGGGTGAATGTTAACGTTTGCACCGTCTCAAAAAGGAGCCATTCATCTAGATTCTCCAGCCTGGAGTCTGACTGTGCTCTGCTCAGTCCTGTTGGATCGAACTGCACTTACATTGATGTCTTCCCTGAAGCCCCTGACTGTCATGCTGTACAGTGCCCCATACACCAGCAAAATGGTAGGCTGAAAGAATAATGGCATAAGTTCAAATGAAGGAAAGACATTACAAGCACTAAATGATATTTAAAAACAATTAGTGATTGGGAGAATGCACAGTACCATGTAATGTTCATCTTTCTCAGTTCTTGTTTCCGATGAGAACTGAAAGAGAGAACTTTTGCTTTCATAGACATGCATGTACACGCAAGGTAAAATGACTTTTATTACATTCAGACAAACTTCTTTATTCCCCTCTGGATGCTGATTTCCTTTTTTATAGGCTCTATGTCCAAATGTATCATCTCTCTTTTTCCCCTCTCATTTCTGACTTTGGTCCTTCGTCCTGTGTTTTTCAGATCCCTTCCAACACCAGGTGAGATTTTTCTCGGATGGTACCCCTCCGCCCATTCCAAAGAAGAGGCTAGCTCGCACCCTTTCCCTCCCTGAAACCCATGCACCTCCTCTTCCGCCTCTCCATAGACAACTGCAGAACTTTGACAACCCCCTGTACATGCTGGCCCCCATATCTGACACCTATTTCCATGTGGAGACTGAAGAGTTTCAACCAGCCAGAGGGAGTCCTGTCCCTTTTCTGACTCTCTCCCAGCTGTCCTTCGACACCCCTGATAAACATCTGCCCTACCTCTTTGGCAGCTTTGATGATCAGAGGGCAGTTTATCAGGAGATCCAGCTTTGCCATCTACTTTTTTTGAAAAGTGCTGTGCAGAGCATGGAGGCTGGGATCCTGCTGCAAAATGAGGCCACAGAGGTGGATGTCATCTCTTACCAGCTTGAGGATTTCCTGTTGTGTGAGGGCAGCAAGCCAAAGCAAATCGGAGACACAGTCTACTTCAGCCTGCACAGCCCCAAACTCCCAGGGAGGGTGCTTGGTTTAAAGGTAATGTTCCAGCTCTAAATTACCTCACATACGGTACTTAAATAGCATTTTGTAAGCATAATAATATTTTGTTGTACACTAGGATTAGTTGCAGTAAGGTTTTGCAAAAATCTGTGAAATGCACGTTGCACACAGCAACCAGTAAAACAAACATGATCTTTATCAACTTTGGCAACTGTGACACTGCCTTGTGTGACTGTTTAGAGGAACACTTCCTCTAAACAGTGATCAGGTGTCACAGCCGCAACAGGAAGACCAGAAAAGGTTGTTTTTTTTCCTTTAACACTTTATACTGTGTTAACTCATATGGGTCTGTCTGTTTTTACTTATATCTTTTGTCGCAGGTTCACAAACAGACAGATGAATCCTCCTCAGCTCACACCAAACATCAGCCATCACATGTCAATGTGCAAGAGGTCGTTGCTCATTTCCAACCAAGAAACACACAGAGAACTGATTCCAGTAGATTACGAACTGAAGATCCTTCTTATTCTGTAAAGTCAGACTGTGATGCTGCTAGAAGATGCGGAGACAGCTCTGAGTTTGTCACAGGTCGTATGACCACAAAGACTGAACTGAGCACAGTCCAGTCTTTCCTTCTGAAAGGAAACCCAGTGAGCGTTCACAGAGACCTGCCACACGCCACACTTGAAGACTTTGTTCAGGAGAGTCTCTCACTTCCAAGTGGGGATTGTTTGGAGTATGATAGGCAGGTATGTGTTTTACTGGTGCAGGTGTTGATAGGCTTGCAGCATTTGTACAGAAGTGGGACTGCAGCTGAGCTCAGACCTCAGGATGTCCTGTTAGTGTGGCCCAGCAGAGAGAAGCAAGACAGTGTTTTTGGAGTAAAGACAGATGGCAGAACAAAGGAGATGGAGTGGGAAAAGACGCCAGGTAAAGGAACAATCCAGATGTTGTGGAGGAAATGCAGAAGCCCTCGTGTAGTTTTGACCCCACGATATTCTTCTCTTCCAGTATCTCATCTGCTCACTTATATCAAATCCCAAATCGTAGCCCTCATTCAATACTGCTTCAACTCAAAAGAGTCAGCCACATCTTCTTACCGAGCAGGGCTACTTCATCTATCCTCTCTGCTCCAGAATGAGCGCAGCGCTCCACAGCTGACAGACATGGTGGTCATGCTCCAGGTTATCCTCTGGGGACCGCGTGTCCCACTCTTTGATCTCAGAGGATCAGTGACGACTACAGTTCAAAACTGGCTGACGGTCAAACGAGCCTTGCTGTTGATGAAGTTGGCCGAGAGAGGGATGCTCCGGGACCGGTCTGGTCTGGACTGGGAGGACTGTATGTGCCTGCAGTACCTGTCATTTGCCAATCCTCAGATAATTGTGAGCATGGTCAATCAGCTTTGGCTCACCGTAAACTTGGAATGACATTTGATTATGTATACAAATTTGGTGCAAACCATCTAGATTGGGATTGTTTAGATGATTCTTGGGCAGTTGGAGATTTATATCTCCAAGTCCTGAAAATGTACAAATGTCAAAAATATTATCAATAAATAAACCTCTGAATGATTCGTGCACTGATTTCTTTAATGTTCTTTTCTTTCGTCTTTTACATTTCTTCTTATCGTGCAACCAACATACATGAAATCTTTTCTTCAAGTCACTTAAGTTTTATTAATTTATAAGATTTTTTTTTCTTGGTTTGAAGAGACAAGACAAAACAATAGGTACATGTTTCCATGTACTTACCAGGGTTTGAATACCAGAACCACAAACTTTCAGTCGAGGTGTTGTCAATAACAGACTATTAAACTCTTAATAACAAACAGCTTTTATATGGTTGCCTTTTTTTCTCATGAATAGGTCAAACAGTTGAACTCAGGGTTGTACACGACTTTAGAGCCAGGTTTTCAAATAATCTGCCGTTTAAAATGTCTGGATTGAGTAGAACTTTATTCACACTAAAGAGAGGTTGACAGAGATGAATAGTAAAGAACAATTTTAACTTCTTTCCAACCTTTTTTTAAACATTCTTTACCCCTCTATGTTTCGTACTTATGAGTGCAACACAAACATTTTGGTTTTAACTGTCTTAAAGTGTCTTAGTCTCCAAATGTCCAGTGCTCGTATGAAGAGTGCAAATTAGCAACATGCTAAATTCAGAAAGAAAAAGAAGCCAGTGGGTCGCAGCCATGGAGGTTATATGACAGCCAACTACCAAACCTGGCGCCATTGTTTTACTAAAGATTTTAACACATGTACTTGTTCCTTTACAGTCTTCTCATACCTTAACTAAAACAGGCTGCAGGTTTGCATGACTTCACATAAGCACAGACGCCACATAGTAAGGTGAGCTCTTTTATTTAGTTACAGTTACAACATGCAGATTTCTATCAAGTCAATCAAAGCAACATCTGAAAATCATGCACACATTAAAAAATTAATAAAAACAGGAAAATCAAATTATAATTACTACACAAAACATACCTATTTAAGTAAGATGAATTTAGATGTATCTTAAATATCACACTGTGGAGATGATCACCTGTGGGGGTGGGGGGGGGGGGAAATCAGAGGACATCACTACACATCAGGGGGAGTAATACAGTGGTGAGGACACAGTGCCCGGATATAATAAGGGCGTTTGCTCTACATTCCTGGTATGTTAACATCTTAACCCTAGTGCAATTATCACTGAAACACAGCACATGATAGGTAAAAGGTAAAACACAAAGAAATCTCTGACAGGAAGCCTCAACTGTACTTAACTCGGATAATATATACCTTTTCAAGAAATGATAAAGATGAGTGGGTATGGATTGGAATAAGAAGAAACATTTTGAACTGCTCAGCCTCTTTTAATCATCATCAGAGGAGTCTCGCTCGATGCTGTAAGCCATGAAGAAAGCGTCAGGGCGGGAGGGGACGAGGGGATGACCCGGTCTCACAATCTCAAAGCCCAGGAATCTGAACGTACGGAGTAGGGGAGCTGAGGACAAACAGGATGACAACACCTTTATATGTCAAAGGCTGGATACACAAAGTACACGGAAAATGTACTGATTGACTACTGTCATGAATTTAGTCAAAGGATGGTCAGTCATGCTTGTAATGGTTGACTTGATTTTGGATTCAGGCCTGCTAGAGGAAAATAAATAACTGGAGAAACACGACTTTATTTATTTTATTTTCTATATATTAATGTATGTAGAAAGGTTAAGTTTAAATAAGCTTTTGCTTCATCCTGCTCCTTTTGGACATGTTGGGTCTTATTAATAGTGTTTATTTGACTATTCTTGTTGACTATTTACTTTATTGTGCTACTTGCACACGTTCCAAAGTAAATTTGAGGATCAAACAGCATGTTAGTTTGTTTGTGAGTGGGTCAGGTGTAGCTTAAAGTTACAATTGTGCTGTTTGAAAATCAACTTTAAAAAAAGGGAAAGGTGTGAAAACCTTTTTTCTAGAATACCTTGAGCTCTTAGTCAAGTTCAAGAAGAAAACGCCCTCTTTTAGAGTTTACACTTCGTCTCTGTTCATAACCGTCAATCATGTGATCTTAAGTTCTTTATTTTATTCATCTTTTTATGAATTTGTTAGTAAAAAGATTCATCTTTTGGATGTTTTCTGTTTTCAATCATCTAAGTTCCTCGTGTAACTTCACAGCGCTGCAGCGGACAGTTTCAGTCACGCATCTGTTATCAAATGGAGCTGGAGGAGTGCCTGTTTGTCCGGTCCACATTAGATTCAGACTTTGTCAAAGAACCTGCACATGAATTATTCACGTATACAACAACACTTGTACCCAAGAGTAATTCTTTCAAGCCCTGTGTTCAAATATCTCTATAATATCAAATTAAATCAAGCTAGCTTTTGTTTCAAGAATGAGCCGTTGAACAAACTACAACACAAAACTTCTCACCTCTATCTTCACGGTTCTTGTGGAAACAGATGAACACGTGATCGACCTGCAGCTGCTCTTCAGCAAATTCCAGCAGAAGGGCGAAACTGTGACAAACAAAGAGTGTTCATGTTTGATAGGAAGGGTGTTAGTAAACTACACACGAGTTCTCAACATCCAGATCACACTCATGTTAGAGGTCTAGAACTCGACTCTGACTTATTGAACATGAGATAAATGGTTAGAAGTTTTACAACAGCACATCTGCTCTGAGGGTTTTGTCTTTGCATCCACATCCAACAACATCTTATGACATCTTTAAACAATAAACGAGATGTTTCATTTCGTCCATGAACTAATGATTCGATGTAAACCGCTTTGATACCTGTCTTTGCTGCCCTCGGGCAGAGCTCCAGGGGGGATCTCCACATAAAGGTTCCCTCCCTTCAGCGCCGCCCTCCAGACACAGTGGTTGCCTTCAGAGCGACGGGGCTCGAAGAGCAAGAAGCGCACTCTGCTGTTTGCAGGGGACGGCTCCTCAAGAACCAACAACTGAGTATCCTAGAGGACGGAGAGAGAAGTGGGACAAGAGCAACAGATTCACCGAGAGCAATGAGGTTACAAATACAGGACACGGGGAAGGACATAAGTAGCTGTTTAACCTTTCCGATGAAGTGATAATGGAGAAGGACAGAGTGACGAAAATTGCAAGTTAACTTATTCAATTTCACCAGCATGACAAACCTACGAAGATCTGCTGCTGAGTTAAATGCCCGAACATGTGACGCAGTAGAAATAAAAAAAACTCCTAACTAAAGATCAAGTGCCAATGAGTCTACAACCTCCTAATTAACATCAAAGACATTTTTGATTCCGATCTGTTAATTAAAACATAAACCACGTAATTATCTGCAAGTGAAAAAAACTTAAAAGCTGGAACGAGGTCATGGTGTGAATCCTGACGAGAGAAGAGGAAACACTGCTGTAAATAAAAAAAAATAAAAAAGAAAGAAAATCAAGGGCTGCTTTTGACTTACAGAATAGAATAGCTTAGCTGAAAGATTGCGATCCCGCTGGTCATTCCCTCGCCCACCTGGGATCTTCAGGGGTGGGAGAGGGGCATCAGGAGCACCACAGAGGCCCCGGACACGGGTTACTGCAACAGCGGGAGCACCTCCTGGGACTGGAGATACTGGAATGTGAAACAAACGCACATACAGACGGAGGCATTATTAGCGGTGTGTCCACTGGAGATTCTGCTACAACACACAAACCAAACAGTGAATATAAACAGCTGGCTTAACAAACATTAACCGGCTGAGTCACTCATCTGTGGATCAGTAAAACCGTTGCTTAAACTCAAGTTAGTTCATTAACCGTCTAAAGTGTGTTTGACATCTATACTAAACATATACAGACACAGAGCAGGAGAGTATGTGTCACTGGAACACATACTGATGACTCATACTAAAAGTCCTTAGTGTGTCAGTTGTCAATCATGCACTGAAGACAACCCCTAAACCAGTTTTTTCTCTCTCTCTCTCTCACACACACTGACAGATCGCGTTTCTCGTCACTCGCCCTGGTTATTTGTAGGAAAAGTTTACCTTCCTTAACCGGAACTGCGAGCCTCGGTTTCTGTTAGACAACTCCAGACTTGTCACATGATTCGTGGAGGAGGTCTGCCAGAGGAACAGGCTCAGTTTGTTCAACCATTAGCCTACATAAGCCCTCCTCCGTTGCTCCAGTTTACAACCAGGCAGGAACAAACACCCGCTAAGCAAGTCAGATCAGCCGTTTTTATTTAGAGGCTGGACAACGTGCTCTATAGAATTAGCCCGGCTTGCTTTCGCAGAAGTCCGTGTGTGTGACTGCATTTATTTAAAGTGTTAGGGAGTACGCTTATTCTCAGATCTTGTATCTGGAACACAAGTAATTATCAGCAGCCGCACTTCCACAGCGCACACTCACAGACGCTCTCTTACGCAAATGTCACTGCTGTGCTATATGTGGAGCAGATGTGTGAAAACCACTGTCACTGCCATAATAACCCAGGCTAATCGAGTGAATACATAACACAGAGCCTATCGCCTGGTTGTGCAAGGCCTTGGCGATCTCCGACTAACACAGCTTCCCTAAATCCCATGATCAGATTATGTAAAACAGCCAATTAGCGTCTTCATATGAGTTGTTCTTCGTAAAAATAAAAATAAAAAAACCCCCTAACAAACGCCTGCATCTTTCAAATCCACATCTCCACAGCAGAAAGAAACAAACACACAACCAGGTCACGGGTCTTCAGCTTCTGTTCGCATAAGCACCTTTGTTATGTACGAGCAGACAGTCATCTCTAAATGAACATCATCATTGTTAATGCTACGAAGGGCAGAGAAGACATTCCAGATGGACATCCTCCTCTTATGTCAGCCTAATCTGAAAGTGGTTACATCTGATGATTAGCTCTGAATGGAAACAAAACAAACAGGTGCATATAATATAATTCTCTTAACATGGTTTGCATCGGAAACTTATTGCATGTGTTGCATAATAAAATCTGTGCTTTGACCTTGAGTTTATTAACCTTTAGTTTCGACAGCGAGAGCAGGTAAAAAGCAGGGGTCTATTAAATGGTAAACCTGTCTTATGGTACAGTGTCATGATTAGCCCCCCCCCGCCCCCCCTCAGTGTGCAGTGGAAATTTCCTACCAGTCCTTCACAACAGAGAGGCAAACAGCCTCAGGACACGACAGATGTTTTTTTTAAAACAGAAAAGTACCTCAAAGCTCTCCGCTCACAGGGTGTCTCAAAAATAAGACCCATAAAACAAGAATTCAAATGTAAAGACATTCATCACATTCAACCAAAAGAGGAGAAACAACAACAACAAGCCGTCTGCGGACGCCATTGTGTGGCTCTGCAGTGTTTATTTAGATTAAAGCTCTGGACGGGGATTAACTCAAATATTAAACAACGTCGACTTTCTAACCAGGTTTAATCCAAATGATCAACGTTATTATAAAGAGGTTATTATCATTTTGGTCATCGTTTTTTCCTTCGTTGACTGGCACAAATACAACTTTTACATAACATTATGTAAGTGTTCTGCACGCCCACCTACTGATATAGTCTGAATTTATTTAAATAATATTTACTTGGTTTACGCTGCAATTGCAAAATAATAAAAATAAAAACCTTGGCGGTAGAAGGAAAGCTTGCTGATGACGCTAGCCTGTAAACTACTGTATGTAGCAATCCCTTTAATCTGACATTTTCAAGAAGACATTAAATTCGACAAAGACACGAATACAGTCGGCCTACATTTTTCAAAAACTATCTTACTATCGACAGTCGAGTAGAATCTTTTAACGATGGATGGTTAATTAATGTTTCACATATTAGCTCTTAGGTTAGCTTAGCTTGAAACGAGATATCAACAACGACGCTTATTTACCTGTTAGCTGAAAAAACAGTTATTGGTACAGGCTGTACAATCAACGTGTTTTTTTTCAATGTGGGATCATTTATAAAATATTTTTAGACAATTACAAGATATAACGTCACATTAGATTAACTGAGTTGTTGTTGTCCTGTGAAAAAAAAAAAAAGGTTATGTAAACAAGAACCGTGGGGGACAATGCTAGCTGCTAGCCTGCTAGCATTTCTGAACTAGGCCCCAGGCTTTAAACGTAACGATGCTAAGGCTGCTAACGAAGTTAGCTTAGGACAATCCACGGAGACTATAACAACATACCTTTCACTTTCAGGTTTATTACTGGATTGCTCAATAACAGGCATCTCGGTTAAGTTTCTTTCTTTTTCTCTAACAAAACAATGACTATTCAAAATCGTCTGTAGGTTAGATTTAACCATCCGGCCAGCGTCCACACCAGCAACTCTCTCCGTCCCCCCTCTTCGCCTGATACTGAGCTCGCGCTGAGTGCAGGCTGCATGCAGCACTTCAGGGGAGTGTCTTAGACCTCATGACGACTTACATGTGACACACTTGTTTTTATGGTCAGTGTTTTACATTTAATATCAACGTACACTTATCAGTCACTCAAAAAATGATGTGTCTGTGCTAATTAACCTTAATATTATATTTAAAGTTCCTGTGCTAAAAATTAATGCTCAATGCGGGACCTGTAAGATCTGACATCTAGCCTGATAAAAACATGTTTTAATCTAAAATCTTATTTTCTTTACTGATAACTTTAGTTTAATAAACTGTTAAAATGTTCAGGTCAAGTTTAAAAACAGCTTCAGCTGACCAAAGTTCTTTACAGGCAGTGCATAAAATAACAGATTAAAAGAAAAGGAAATAAAGAAAAAATAAAAAATTATGTAAAAATAAAGATAATTATACACATATTTATACACAGCCTATATAGGCCTACGCATTATATACAGATACACACGCTCATATGTACATGTCCAAGCATAAAAAAAACGGATACATACAAACGACCCAATTTTTACACTTTACACACTGACACTTTACACTGTTTAGTATCCTATTCTATATTTATTATTTTGTACATTCAAATAATCCTTTTATTTCTTAGTTTATATTCTATTCTATTATCTATTATTATTAGTGTTTATTGTTATTATTGTCATTGCATGGCCTGCGGAACAGTCCTTACATTTCACTGCAAATCTGTATGAGCATGTGACGAATAAAAATCTTGAATCTTGGAATCTTGAATCCTACCTAGAATAGAATACGAAAAGGAAATAAAAATATGAGGCTTGTTTCAGCTGGTTTCAAAGGCCAGGGGGGGAAAAGGGGAGTTTTGAGTTGGTATTTGATTGATTAGTTTCTCTGATGGGGGGAGGCAGTTGGTTCCAGAGACAAGACCAGCCCCTGAGAAGGCACTATCACCTCTGACTTTTTTGTGGGTTTGAGGCACGACAAGAAGGGACTGTTCAGTGGATGTGGTGGGATGTAGGGGATTAAAATATCTGTTAAATGGGGGGGGGGGGACCGTGCAGGGACTTAAAAACAGCAAAAGTAGGCCACTGCCATGGCCTGTGACACGTCATGGAATACAAGTAAAATTGGAAACACTTGTGTAAAGTGCCTTAAATTTGTGTCCCAGTACAGTATGTGACGACATTAAATTCTTCACAAAACTTTATTATGCTTGTTTTATAGAGACTGGCAAAAGTTACTCCTCAACAGTGTAAAGTGGTTGTCTCATTAAAGTTTCATGATTTAATTCTAATTACTTAAACTACAGAGGGCAGTGTCAGTAAACACTATGACTGCCCCCCCCATCCCCCACCCCCACCATCTTCCATCTGTGCCTGTCAATCAAATACAGAGCGTGGTGCAAGGTGTTTGTAACACTGTCTCTGTTTATTGCAGAACAAAAATCACTCTCCACACAGCACATAAACCTTCACTTCATTGAAGGGATACAACTAGGAGATTAAATCAGGTAAGTCTCTTTTCACTGTGCACCAACGTTGAGCTAAATTGTTTTAACCATATTCGTCTCTTGAAACCAGCTACAGATGCCTATTTTGAGCTGCAGCAATTGCCAGTCTATGACTTACAGTAGCTTACTGTTTATCATTTAAATTCACAGCTTCATCAAAGGTCTGACCAAAAAAAAAAATCAACCTAAAGCACGTTTGGAGCCAAAGCTGAAACATCATAAAGCATTAAAAGTAAGAAATATGTCATTGCTAAACAATCACGTTAATGATTTGAAAGGTAACTTGTCCATGCATGTGACTCATCTGCAGTGTCTTATGAACGGATTCTCTCAATCGAGAATCTGAGTGACGTCCCAAACCCATGGAAGGGATTCACTATGAATCGTTGTATAGTGCTGGCTCTGGTGGTGCTGCTTGTGAGCTCAGGGGTTAGTGAGCTGCATGGTGAGTACTATCATCTTACTTATACATGTGATAAACCCCACACAATAAACTTTTTTTGGTAAACCCTTTCTTAGTTTATGTCAACAGGTGTTCAGTGTTATGTTTTTTTTTCTGTTTTTTCTAGATGCTATGGATTCTTTTGTTGAGGAGACAGGTATAAGGTCTTTCATTGGAAGTCTACAGGATGGATCAATAACTCAGGTAAACCCTTTAGTGTAAACACAAGAACCCAGCCCATTCATTTCTATGTTAAATCATTATGTTTTTCAAAGCTATTCATTGATAAAAAGAAGTGACACTTTAGGGTGTGCACATCATGATGCCAAACCTTGAAACATGTTGAAATGTAGAGACCTGAATTCTCTTTTTTTCTGTTGGTTTCTTTGGTATTTCATTTTTTTTTTTTTTACCAGTTTACTGTTTTGCCTTAGGCTTAGGGCTTCACATTGTCCTCCTCTATGAGTATATTTCAATCTAGGGTCTCTCTATCAGACTATTAGGCGTATTAGATCAATGCCTTAGCAATGCTCACCAGAATACATGCCGTAAGCATATGCTCCTACATTTCTCTTGAACACTTGCAGGGGAGATGTAAGCTGGATTGACAGTTGAAACTAAAGTCAGGGTCACTGAAAGATTTTAGGGATGATGTTTTCACAGAGCTGGACACCTTCAGCAGTGCTTATGATTTCAGATTAGGCTAGTTAATGTAATGTGTTTTGGTCAAACATAATAACACTTTGCTACATCAAACTACAACAGTTTGTCATATTTCACAAGGTAAAGGTCACATTTATTTCTCATCAAATTTTCTGATCGAAGTTTTAAAAATCGTAAAGCTTTAAATGGAGCCAACAAAGAATTTTACTTTTGGAGACATTATTACTTATGTCGGTCTAACTACTGCTCAGATAAATGTCAGGCATTTACACATTAAAACTTTAAAATATGATTTAACATTGTTGCTGATTTTAATTCAAGTCAGCTGTATAAACGTGTACTGAAGGAAGGAGGGGGTATTATTTGATATTTCCTATCGCTTTTTAAATTGTGCATCTGTTGAACTACACCGTGTACTGTTTCTTGCTGTCTGCCTCCAGATTTCCATTTGGGACACTTTTATGTGGTGGTGGGGATCTGAAGAAGTAGGAGTGATAAGAAGAAGAAAAAAGCCTATGAGCAGCAAAGTCATACTGAAACCCAAAATGAGGGACTGATCTGTATACAGCTGCATAAAGAAAAATGTTGGTTGAAAACAGCAACAGGTTTTAGTGAGGACACAAAGTATTTAATAAACCTTACATTTCTTCAGTGTTACACACATTTTCATACCATGATATACTTACTTTCAAATACTACTTGGATAAATATTGTTTTTTTTTTTAACAGGGAGGATAATGTGTAAATTCAACCTAAAACAAAAACCTCTCATGGAACACTACTTAATTTTTGTCTAAATAAATGATCAGCTTTTGTTGTGACAATGTGCTTTGTAAGTCTACTGTGAAATAAAAACAATGTTTCAATGTGAAAGTACATAACTTCAAGCAACCTCTGTGAATAACTGTGCATTGACTACTATGCAAAACATGTGACTAAATAAATTATATCTGGGCAATAATTCAATGAAAGTTTTTTCCTCCTCTAAACATGCATTAATCAGGGATTTTATAAGATGTCAATATAGAAGCTTTAGCGACATCCACATTCCTTTGCCACAACATCTGGTTTAATAGAGAGGTAAGTCCCATGTTGGTTCAGGTCCACCACCTCTAGGTGTTCGTAGGCCAGAGGCACACAGCAGGGCGCCCGCTCGTCCACATTCTCACTCTCAATGTGGATGTTGAGAAGGATGGCGTGGTTGTTGCCGTTGACCAGGGGGAAAGCACAAGAGCCATGGCAGTTGTTTATGTTAGCGGTGTTAGGACCAACAAGTGTCCTTTCAAGGGACACAGTGAGGCTCCTCAGCCCACATACGTTGCCACCCATTGAGTTGTTGTGGCCAGCCCTGGTGGCCCTCAGTTTTTTCTCTACCTCGTATGCACGGGCCACCGTCTGCAGGGCCTTCAGCAAAAGAAACGCACGGTACTGGCTTTCTCCTGTATAAGCAGAAAGGGAAACAGAGGCATCGGTTAAAGAAAGAACTGGGATTATTTACCAACTGTATCCTGCGAGAAAGAAAACTAAAGCAAAAGTCTTCCATTCTTCAGGGGAGTGATTCTCAAGCAAAGGATACATCTGCTAGAGGATGTGTGAAAAGTTGGGCATGTTATTTAACAAACTGAAAAAAAACCCAAAAAACACACTTTTTTCTTGGATATGAACGTACTGAGAATAGGACCTCAATACCATACATTTCAGTTGAGTAAGTTTGAATAATTGTGTTAGAATAACTGAAAATATGTGGAAATATATTTTAACCTGAAGCAACTGATGAACAACTTAAATACAAATTAAATAAAATATCCATGATTGAAACACCTGGAACAGATAGCCAAATAGATGGTGCTTTAACAATTAAGTTGCCAGTTGGCGAACTGAAATAAAAATATCAGGGCTAAATGTTAACAGCTGGAACAATGAGCTAAATTGTGGGTAAACAATTGAAATAATTGACAAAAAGTAGATAATAGATGGTAGTAGCAGTTGAAATAGCTGAAAGTCATGATGGATAAAAAGATGAAACAGTAGCTTTAATTAACAGAAACATCTGAAATATTGAATAAACTAAAGCTAAGAGATGTACATAGACAGTTGAAGCCCAAATTAGGGTTTTAAGTTATGAGCTGAAAATAACTGATAAACAATTTAAATGGTTTCCTAACTTACAGTGTTTGGTCAAATAAAAAAGCGAAAAGAAAGAATGGGTAATGTGCTGATGTAGCCAGCAAAATTGGTGGATAGTAAAAATATTTAACAAATATTTATCTAATCGTTAGATGAATATGGGCAAACAGTTAAAATAGCTTGGAGTATTGTTTGAAGAGTTAAAATACCTAAAAGTGTAGTGATGTGACTTTGGAGATTTACAAGTTGGAAAAAGTCACTTTGTCTTTGAATTTTGGACATGTTTAGGTCATCATCATAAGCAGAAATGTCTATAGAAGCTATGCGATATAAGGAAGAGACTTTCATTTTAGTTTAAGAATGCTGTAGGAAAGCCTATCTAAATGTTGGTCATCTATAACTGTATGTCTGTGTAGGTTCTAAGTCACCCAGGTTATGGTAAATTCAAAGCTTGATACAAAGTTACTCCAGTTCTGAGGAGGCCTTTAGGAGAAGAGGTGAAACATCTTCAAGATCAGTTCAGTTGCCTTTCTAACATTTTTCCAACTTTTTTTTAAAATAAATACAAAATAGTTCGAAGTAATAGATGACATAAATCTTTGATGGGGGTTGATACATTACCACAAATTCACAGATAAGTTAACAAAATATTGGGATATCTAAATCCACTCAAATTGGTCGTAGTGTATAAATCTTAACAGATTGGAACAGTGACAGACCATTGTGTTGAACAAAGTTGTAAAGTATAAAACATAAATATTTGAAAAAGATTCCTTTTGAAACATTTCATGGGTGTTATTTAAAGGATTGTGGGGAAGAACCTGATCAAACACAGTTCTGAAAGATTTGCTTCATGAGACTATTTTCTTTCTGGCAACACATCACCTGCTTCTGGTTCCTTCTTCAGAAGTACACTGTGTTTTTTGAGCCTCCCAAGCCTCTTTGTGGCTTTGTGACCCAAATCTTCCTCCCTTATTACCACCATTATCTTCTCCACAGTTTGCTCCAACCTCTCCCTGAGCTCCTCAAGCAGTGCAGGAGACAGAGACAGCTCTCCGTGGTGCACCAGAAATCTGGAGCTCCAGCTTGAGAAGGAGAAGATGGTAAGGGCAGAGGAGTTGATCAGTCCTGCCAGCAGGGTCTCACTGGAGGAAAGTCCAAGTGTAAGAGGGGGTAGAGACTGGAGGGAGTCCAGTCGGAGCTGAGGGGAACCAGGGTGGACCGGAAGCAGAACATCACCCAGAAACCGCTTCAGCTCGCAGAGAAAGGAGGAGGTATGTGAGGGGGTCATGGAAGAACCTGAAACGTGTGCATTTCTGACAAAGAGAGCAAAAATTACTCCAAACTACTTCTCTGACAGTAGTGTGGGTAAAATGTCAACAAAAGGGAACTAAAAAAGCAAAGTAAACCTTGTATCAGTTCCTCTTTCCCAGGTGAAAAGCAGAAGTGGAATCATGCAGTTGTTACTTCCTGATTGTCCACCAATAAGGATGTCTTTCAGCCTTTGCCCTGCAAATAGAGGAAATATGAGGAGAGTGCTTGGGAAATAATACATATTTCTATGTCTCATTATTATAATTGTTACTTGTAACAGGAGAATAGGTCTCAGCATTAATCCTCCATGTGTTGTGAACTTTGCCCTCTGATTGTTTTCCTGCCAGCATGATGTATTGTGTTTCTGCTGAAAGGCACACAGTCTACAAAATGATGAGGAAAACAAACAACAAAAATATACATGATCATATTATTAAGGAGCATCAGGGCAGCTTTTAATCATGTGTCACGAGAAAGCTTTTCCTCACCTGTGTGTTTGGATACAGTGACTCACTCGTGAAGTTAGTATCCAGTTTTTCTCCTGTGAGTGGATTTTCGAAAACTAAGAGGAACACGGGGCTTGCCTTGAGTAAATGAGAACGTGGGAGTTGGAAGGCCAACTTGAGTGATCCTCTTTCTTCTCCTTCTGTCAAGAGCCCTGAGGTTAAAAACAAAACATGCCGTAACGTAACATTTTAGCATAAAATCAGACAGAAATGATTGCAATTAGAGAACAATGCTACCTTCAGATAGATCCAAAACCTGCAATCCATTTCTCTGGTTTCTGCTTACTTCCATAACAAGATCTAACAACACAGAGCCTGATGTGTTGTCAGATTCTGTACAGATTCCAAACATAGTTAAGGTGTGGTTTGTGAGTTCACCATTGTGACCCACACCTTCACGTAATGCTGCGATGATATCGTCCACAAAGCACGATGGGAGTCGGGGGACATCTTGGGAAGCTGATGAGGTCCTTATTGATGCACTTTTTATTTTCAAACCATCTCCTGTCTCTGTGCTGCTTGCTGTGGGATGATTTCCTTTCATTGAATCAAAAAATGAATACATTACATTTCCATGTGAGAAGGGTGTTAGTCTAAAGAGCTGGAAGAAAACGCAAACAATTCAACTTGTGTTCAAAACATGCTTAATGGTAAGCTATAGAACAGTACTGCAACATAAAATTTACACACAATTGCACAAATTGACATGGATTGAGTTGGTTTAATTGTGCAGTCTGACCTGTTGTGGGGTTGTTTGGCAGGATCAAAGCCATGTAGAGCCTGGTCCAGCAAAGCATGAAAGCTCCACAGTAGAACAAATCCACAACCAACATATTTCTTGGTCTGTTTGTGTTCCTGTGTGTTCAAATGCATGAGGATGAGAGTTTTATCCCCCTGCCTTCCTTTCTCTGGGATCACGCTGCCAAGAAAAATGTGTCCTTGATGATTTAGACAGTGGACTCTATTTGAGGTGTTTCCTTCACAGAAAGATGCATTCTTAAGTCACATAAGAGATACAGGGTGTTTAGAAGTTAGTTTTGTTTGTGCGGACACACTTTAAACAGCCCTGTATATAATATATATATATTGTGGAACTGATGCACTGGAGGTTTTAGAATTACAGAGTCAATCCATATAACTTTCTCATGAACCTTTCACTGTCAAACTATGGCCCAGGCAGTGACGTGTAGGTGTTGTTACAATCCTTTATGGTTATATGACAAAGACACAGTGCAGCTTTTTTTTTTTTTACAGAAAAATTTGAAAAATGACTGATGCCTCAACGTCAGGATACCGAGACTACTTGGATAACTTTATAGAACATTTCAGCAAAATGGCAGAAAAAAAATGTCTTCTGTCTAGATGACTGATTGAAGAGAAAAAATAATAGCCTACTTCTCTTTATACATATAAAGTGACAGTTAGCTTACAGCTGACAGACAGCTAGCCTTGCTTATCTAGCCCCCCCCAATCAAAATGTAAAAAACTTTTGTTGTACTGTGTTAAAAAAAAGCTTCACAGGTTTTAGAAGACCGTTTTGTTCTTTGTTCAGCGCTAGATGTTTCCTTTTCCCCTTTTAGCTTAGCTTTGTGCAGCTACAAGAGTGGTACTGAACATTTCTCATCTTAGTCTTTCACCAAACAGAAAGCATTTACAGTCTTGCTGCAAAATAAGTTTTCGACAAATGCTTCTAATTTGTGCCATCATGTGTTAATTTGCGTCAGTTCACTGTTCACTTTAATCATCAGACTGAATCCTTAAACTTGATTGACTCATTCATTTTGATCCTCAGACCAGACAAACACAATACGAGACACCTTTTAGGAAAATGTCATATCACAGTGTTGAATAAAACAGTGATTATTGTAATTAATGTGTAAAATGTATCTGTTCTTTCATGCAAAAAAATAAAATAAAATAAAAAAAAATAGTGGGAGGAAAAATATAGACAAAATCTATTTCCTCTCCCATCACAACTCTCACAGCTGCTATCTTGTTTTTCAGACAGTCAAGGTCTCTGGGCTGTAAAGTAGCTGTGAGTCCCAAGAGATAAAGCCAAGAATGACAAGCACTGTTCATTATTGTCCAACCTCTGCTACATGTTATCAACAAAGTGTTTTCCAGGACATTTCTTGGCAGGTACCAACATTGCCCCATTCCTCGCAGACAACAACCTGACGTGATGCATCTGCGTATACTGTGGGAATCAAGTCTTGGATTAAATAGAAATTTAGAAACAAAAATGCATACTCCTGTATAGTTTAATCATGTCTTTGGAGCCTCACCAACTCTAATGAAAAAAATGAGTCTAACACTATCCACTCATGTCCAGCACAAAATGCTCTGCCATTTGTGAACATGCTTGAAAATATTTAAGTAAACATTAACATTTCAATATGTGGCTTCAGATCACACGTGTGGTTGAGAGGTTCCGGGAATCTCAACAACAAAGAAATCACACACTTCCCAACATGTTGGTAGGAGCTCCTTCTATTTGTGAAAATGCAAAAATGTGACATTGAATAATTTTAAATAATTACATAAGTGTTATTTTTGAGGTAGATACTTCAAACACATCACGATAGTTTGCATATTTTACTACTTTGGACAATTTTAAATTCATTATAAGGACCTTGTATTTCATAAGGCGTTTGGTTTTTTGCTCGTTCAGCTTCAGATATTGACGATTACGGTTTAAAATGAAACACCGATTGGGATAAAAGACGGTCTTCACTTTCTTCTCTTACCAGACATACACTCCACCACACACAACAAGCTCAATTCAAATATTATAAGAAACATTTTATTATTAATCATAAAATGCAGGGAAAAAACATTAACTCCATTTGTTTCATTTTAACATCTTAGGATAAAAGCACCAACACCAAACAGTTACAATTTTATCATGAATACCCCGGGCCTTTTGGAAAGTAGGTCTGCCGTTATTGCACCTCAAACCTGCCCTGGCTTCATCAATCAGAGTTCACTATACACAAACTTTAGCTCACGTGTCCAGTGCTAGTTTACTCTGCAGACAGGAGTAATCCAAACACAGGACAGTGAGCCTCCTTTTTAGAGACAGAAAAAGACAGAGGCATTCATGAGATGAGGAAGATGCTGAAAGTCGCAGCGGTTTTACAGCTTCTCAAGATTCAAACCAACTCATAAAGCTGGATCTCACCGGACAGGCTGCATGTATGTGACAGTGAGAATTGATTTGAGGAAATCTGACAAGACCACCAAGTAGTTTTTGCCTTGAAATTCACTTACTGAGAGGATTTACTGGTCCTGAGTTGGGTTAAAAAAAAAGGGACTTCATAATGCCACAAGATGGGGAAAACATTTGTGACATGCAGTAGTTTGAATAAAGTTGTTTACATCATTTCAAGGGAAGTTCCTGAGTTAAGACCTTTGGCAGGATTAAGGGTAAACAGCCTCGAGTGCAAAGTGCTCACAGATTGACATTAATGTGCCAGATTCTAGCACGCTGGAGATCTGCATAGAAGCTTTAATTCAAAATCTCATGTACACCAAAGGACTTTAATAACAGCACCTCACCCCTTTGACTGATTGTACAAGAAGCTAGAAAACAGGTTGAAGTCTGTAATTAATGTAATCTCAACCATTTCCAAAAACTATTCTCACACGCACATACACACAACACCGCCAATCGGGATTGGAGAAAACCATCAGGCAAACTTGTGTTGAGGATTATTTACCCATAAAACCCTGCAGCAAAATAGGAGAAGAGTAGTATTGATCAATAGCTGCAATTTCCTTGTTTTAAGTGAAGGAGAGCACCGTGCTGTTTCTCTGACTAGTAGTATTAAAAACGGACAGAAATCTGAAGACAATTCAAAGCTCAACATGTAACTGCGATCGTATCAAACACCAAGAGTAAGAAAATCAAAACAGCATTAACAATAATTAAATAATTACAAAAGAGCTCTCATTGCTGGTAACAAATAGACTAAGTATGTTCTAATATGAAGTTCTGCTTTTCACCTAAACACTTGTAGGTGAAACACTTCTGCAGAGTGCACAGGACAGGACAATAAAGCTTTCATTATTAGTCTAATCTTCCCTTAGATATGCACCAGCTAGTGGGAAAACAAAGCACACACACAGACTAAGTGTATTCCCACTGTCAGAGAAAAAAGGGAAGCTTGGCTGCTCACATACATCTTAACACAAGTGTTTTACATCTTGGCAAATACACAAATCCTTACACTGCAAGGTAGTAGAGCCTTGCCAGTAAGACATCTGAAGACAGTATGTGTAAGAGGATCACATGTAGTTTTTTGTGCACCATTCGAGTTTGTAAAATTCAAATTGCAATTGTTTGGAAACAGAAGCACCATTATTCCTAAAGAGTCTAGGTTGGTATAAAAGAAATGGAAACAGATGTGATAACGACTCGTCAAGTCTCCTGTGTGTTTAAGTGTGTGTAAGTGTGTCTCTAGTTCTGATGGGTGAGTCAAAAGGATTCAGATGCTGTTGTGTCACTGTGTTGTTGCAGGCACCATCTGTTAAAAGCCTGTGGAGTCAAAGCTTCACACTGCTTGGCCTCGAGCCACTCGTTTAACAGTTTGAGTTTAAGGTCACATTGCCAGCACCAAATATTTCTATTCACTTATAGATATACCCATATATATATATATATATATATGTAGACTGTATATAGATATTTATATACCTTTCTGTTTATGATGGAGAGAGAAAAAAGGGGAAACCAGAGAGTTATGTACAAAAACAGTGCGTCTTGTTCTCCGACAACTTTTCCACCTGCTGTGTGAGAAACATGAACGACGCGTCTCCTCGCACTCTGGCCGGCTGTCACAGAGTAGTTTTATCTTTAAGGTGGTGTCTACAGGTGTACAGTAGGCATTCAAAGAACCAGACAATAGCAGTTTTGAAATATCAGAAAGGAAATGCCCCCAACCCCCCCCCCCCCAAAAATAAAACAGCTCTAAAAAAAAAAAGTCCCTGTGTACAGCACCAAGTATTCCATTTGTTTTTGATGTTTTCACTGCAGAATAAATAAGATCAGAAACAGTCCAAATGTAGCACCATTGTTTTCAGACTGTGAGTCAAGTACACACACTATTGCATTCTACGATGTCAACACATTTCTGGATTTTAAAAACAAAAGAGAACAAAAACAAACAAGGCAAATTAATAGACTGACAGCATAAATATAATCATCTAAATTATACACATCTATACAGAGAATGTATCACATTCACAGTAAAAACATTATTTACAAAAAACACATTACAAAAAGCAAACAAAAAGGTGTGAAGGGTCCAGTAGTTCAATGTGGTTCTGGTTCATGGTTTCTCAGTGTGTGAGGAGTTGCATGCATGAGTGTGTGCGTGTTTGAACTTAACACAGTATTAGTCCACAAACGTGTCAACACTCGAGTCTCAAGTATTTACTTAAAACTGGATTTTCCGACAGCAGAGATAAATAGAAACAAGATTAGCTTAAGAGTTAAAAATTCCTGCAGTAATTGTTTCCCACATGGTAGTGTAATTTACCAAATTTGAAGAAAGCGTTAATAAATAGAAAGAGCTGAATGACTTTGAATTGACTGAATGTTTTTTGTTTTTTTTTACCTGGGTTCAGGTCAACAAAGCATAAAACAGTGTAGCCTAAACTGTTTGATAACACTACGCGTCTACCACAGAGAGGTCGACGATGTCAACAGAGAGCACCATCTCAGTAAATGAGTTTCAGGTTTGTTTGTTTTTTATACATGAAGATGCACTCGTCTTCGATTCAGTTTCACAAGCTGTGGGATGTCGCTTTGTCACCAAATGTTCAAAGTCAGGCTGAGCTACATTATTTTAATGTACACGCATGTTTCCACATTCTTTAATCTACAGTTCACTCATTCAGAGAAGGTTAAATATGACCAATTGCTCCTTACTCAAGCAGACCTGGAAACTTCCACAGATTTTTTTTTCATGTGATATCAGAATGAAAACACTAAAGCAAAGGGAAAGTTATTTTCACCACTCAGAATGTAAGTGCAACTGGTTTAACACCAGTTTCTCCAAAAGAAATCTGCTTTTTGGCAAACAGAGCAGTGAGGACAGAATTTTTCAATGTGTTGTTTTTTTGTTTTAAGTTAAGTGAATTATAAATTTTTTACTTTTAAATATTGAAAATCATTAACGTGACTTGTTTTGGGTATCTGTGATGCTGCCAGGACTTGTACATCTTCAGCTCTGTGTGTTGCTGTGTCTTTTATCCAGTGTGAAGATAGACCAAACGTTCCTCATCTTGATTCATATTTATAATGTTGCAACAAGAATTGAATTTAACCAAAGGAGGAGGGAGAGAGAGTCCATGTAGAGACATCAAACTGCCTGACATCTGAGCAGAGTCCAACCAACTGGTTTGTGAACCATGATGCTTTGGAGGTTTAAGATCAAGCTCGAAAAATTGAAACTTGTGC
Source organism: Symphodus melops (assembly GCF_947650265.1). Taxonomy (NCBI): domain Eukaryota; kingdom Metazoa; phylum Chordata; class Actinopteri; order Labriformes; family Labridae; genus Symphodus; species Symphodus melops. The sequence continues at coordinate 15,441,529 of NC_136698.1, forward strand.
TTCAATCTGTTGTTAGGTGGAACATTATTGATTGAAAACATTGAGGATTTTGCTGGCAGAAAATAAGCTGCTATGATAGAGATGTTAAAAAATAAAACAAACAAACAAAAAATAAAACAAACAAACAAAAAAAAACTACCACAGCATCGAGCACCTTCAGGTTAAACGCATGTTAATTCCGTTCTGGAGCAGCCAGCAGTGATTTTCATACATTTCACACTTCACACGGAGAAATGACCAGTACTAAGTGAATTCTGCTCAAGGTGACCATAGTGGTGGTAAGTGTGTGTGTGTGTGTGTGTGTGTGTGTGTGTGTGTGACACTGTGTGTTCATCTGTATGAAAGAGTTCCCAGAACAGAAGTCTGTCTTGGAGGCAGTTGGGTAGCGGAGATGTTTTGAAGCACCTGTGAGTGAGGAGAGTGCCCTGGTCCACACCTGGACATTTGCATAGTTTACTTCATGTTGAGGTAGTTTCCATCAATTACCTGAAAGGTCAGAAAAATGAGAAGAAAACTCATGAGTTCAGCTTTTACTAAAACAATAAAAACAGTAAGCAATCTTGTCAGTGATGATCACCCAGTAGAATTTTTATACTTTGAAACTACAGCTACGAGAGGTGACTTACCTTGTTCAATCCGAACAACAGCGAGTGGGAGCACAGGAAAAATAAAACAGATATCCTGTGTCTTTCACTCCCTACCAGTCTCTTTTTCTCATTCTCTCCCTCTTTTCCACCCTGATTGCCCTTCCCTCTCCATCCTCCCGCCTTCCGCTCACTCCCAAATCCTATCTAGGTCGGGAGCCGGGGAGCTGGGAGGTGGTGTGGGTACCATGCATGCTCTGAGTCCTCCACATGCTCCCACCACCACCTGAGCTGCTGGCTGTTGGTGGAGGGGGCAGTCGAGGGGAGTAGTGCACTGTGAATGGACGAGACGAGGAGGAGGAGGAGGAGGAGGTGGACAGAGAGGAAGAGGAGGAGTGGGAAGCGGTAGCTGCGGCAGGAGAAACGGAAGCGGAGGAGGCAGAGGAGGAGATGGAGAGAGAGAGGGATGACTGCGCTCTCTGGTGGTGGGCCAGACGGGAGGAGTGGAGGGAGTCTGATCGAGAAGATGGTGCGGCATCAGAGTGAGTGGTTGTTGAGGAGTTCGATGAGGAGGGAGCACTGTGCAGTGGTGGAGGAGGGGGGAGGGAGAGTGTGGGAGGAGAAGGGCTGTGCAAGACAGACTGGATGCGGCTGTGCTGGGCCTGTGACATTGAGAGGGGAAGAGGTGAGGATACGGGGACCAAGCGCGTGGAGGCTGGCTGGGGTGTGGTGTGCTGCTGGGAGGAGGTGGAGGAAGAGGAGGAGAGACTGAGCAGAGAGCTGAGGCCTCCAGAGGTGGGCAACGTTGCCCCAAACTGATGGGAGGACACTGTGGGAACCACGTGGTGAAATATACCTGCAAATCATACAGCAGAGATGGAGGGAGGGGGAAGGGGCGAGAGAGTGGAGACGAGGGGGGGGGGGGGGGACAGAGCAGACAGAAGTGGCAAAGAGAGCAAGAAGAAGGGACAAAGAGAGAAGGAGGGACTGAGCCAGGTTGTGCATAGCGCCAAGCAAGTCTTTGACAAGCACACAGAAAGCAAAGAGAGTCACTCCACTTTGAGTTGAATTAAATCAGATTGGTTTGGCAACTCTTTAGTAAACTATATTGTTACTGTTTTGTTTTGTTTTTTTGCTTGCAAGTGAAATGACTCTGACATACAACTCAAACAGATACACCCACAGAAAATAACCACTTAGTAATGTAATCATGATGTAAAATGTTATTTCTCAAGGTAAATCACAGATTTTTAAAGGAACATTTTTGGGTCAAATTTGTCTATTTACCTTTCATTTTAAATACTTTTCCTTTTTTTTTGTTGGTATTTTAACATGCAACATTTTCCAGGGGTGTTTCCGACTGCAGCGCTCAAGCAGCCAGTACATGTCAAAGCGAGGCATCTCAGAGAGTCAATCATTCAAACTTTCAGCGATGCAGACACAAAGACAGCAGCACTGGACCTCCCACTTACCCGGCTCTGTTCGCAGGCCCTTTCCCCTAGATTCTCACTCTAACATCTCGATGACCCCAGGCTAAGATTAAGACCTCTCAACAACTTTGGGTCAAACTACATTATCAGTTTGTTAGTGACGCTCACCTCCAGCCGCTCCCCCTGCCAGCCCTACACTGGAGAAGCTTCCCAGGGCCGAGTGTCCGTTGACGAGTCTTGCGGTCCCACTCACCGTGGGTCCGCCTGTCTGGGCCCCAAACAGGGACTGTAAGACTGAGGTCCCTCCGAGTGGAAACTGAGACGCGAGGTACTGTCCCACAGAGGACCCTGTGGTTGAGGAAACTGCTACAGGACTTTCTCCTACCTTCCCGCTCAGAATACCTCCCCCGCTGCCGGCAGCAGCAGAGATGAAGAGGTTCTGACTGGCGCTCGTCTTCAGATCCCAGTCACGAGGGCCTTTCTGCTTTTGGAGGGCCTGTCGCTGGTCCGAACCACCGCCTCCCTGTGAACCACCCCCACCACTGCTGCCTCCACCCCGTGTCCCTACCTCCTGACTCAGGAAGGGGTTGGAGGTCATGTAGCTGGACAATTCTCCATCGCTACCTCGCCTCAACTGCTGATGCTGTTGTTTGTGGTCAGAATCGGAGTCTGTGCCGCGGCCCGATCCCCCCATGCCAAATGGAGAGCCCCCCTGTCTCAGGTCTAAGTTGGGTTGCTTGGGGTCAGAAATGGGTGAAAAGGTGGATTTCCACTTGCTAGTGGAGGACATAGAGGAGGAGGAGGAGGTGGAGGCCTCACTGCCCGTGCTGTTACCACTACTGCTGCCAGATTTCCGGCCTGGTGGAGAAAAAACAGAAAAGCGTTTTTACAAAATAGTCAGTGCAACGCTGTGGTTTAATAACAAGGGTTATTTCCTTTTTTGTATACCTCTTTCACCATCCCCTAGTCTGCCAGGTCCATCTCTGCCATCCAAGGATATAGTGGCAATCTTTCTTTCAATTCTAGTGAAAAAGAACAAATCAACAATCAAATAAACCAACAACAGGGGTTAACATCATGTTTGAGCTCTAATATATGCACAAAGAGCAGCAGTCAGCAGACAGCTCTGAAAAGTGATTTTGAATGTATTACCGTGAACTGGAGCTGTCAGCAGGGTATCCCGAGTCGTCGTCGTCAGAGCTCGGCGCTGAAGAGTAACGACATGTTCCATTGAGCTCCAGGGGGCGCTCTCTCTTTAAGATGGGAGGCTGGTCTAGGTCAAGCCTGCTGGGGCTACGACTCGATTGTTCAGGGGAGGAGATGGCAGAGATCTCCAGAGGCTGGTTGATGTTGTTCACCTGTTAGGACAAAGACCACGCGGGTTTCACACGATGACATGACGACAAGATGACAAGATTTTGACAATGTGATAGCAATCTCATCCCATTGAGTTGATCCACAGAAGAATATAGGATGCATGGATTACAGACTAAGCTCATCTGAACCAGTAACTGCTGATAGAAAATGCACTTTCATCAAATAATACAGCACAAATTGTATTCATTCTAAAACTCAGGTTCCTGTCAATTTTTTTCTTGTTACGCTTTTGGTGACTCACCATGGAGTTAATGTTCAGTGGCGATCCGGAGGAGTGGTTGTTTGAGCAGAGTCCAGGAAATGTCCTCCTCTTCGGGGATCCGCTGGCTGTGACGGACACAGCTGAGTTACGCTTCCTCTTCCCTCGCTTCCGTCCTTCCTGATGTCCGAGGTTGTGAGAGGATTGCGATGACGACGTGTGTGTGGGTTGGTGGGTGTGCTGCATGCCGGGGGACTGGTGGTGGTGGTGGTTTCCATGGTTATTGTGGTATCCCTGCTTGGTTGAGTTGCAGGTGTGGTGGTGGAGGAGGCGTGATCCTCCGCCTGCGCTGCCTGACGAAGAGGAAGACGAGGAAGAAGACGAGGAGGAAGAGAAGAAGATCCTCCTTCGCATTTCATTGTCCTGAGGCTCCATGTCCGATTCACCTCCCTGTTGATCCAGACCATCTTCAGAAAGGATCCTCGGGGGCCCGTCCGCATACTGGAGCACCCCTCCAGTGCTGAGTGGGGGGCTCTGGATGTGACCTCCTCGGCCCATTGGTCCTGTCAGAAGACCGTGGTTGTGTGGAGGTGATGATGAAGAAGCACCATTATGGTCCTCAGGATGGGACCCTCCGTTCATCAGCCCTGAGCTGGATGAATATCCTACACAGGGACCAAATGGTTTTACAGTTAAAAGAGCAGAATTAAAACTATAGTATAATTTAGTACAGATTTACTGTAAAATGCATGCTGTGCTCTTTATTAGCCATAGAACGTGATAGTCCATTCCTATGTAATAACACTAATTGCAATATTTGAGCAACAAATATAAATCAATGGAGAGTAATCCTTACCATTTGTCTGACCTGTCTGAGACACGGGACTTGGAGTACTTCTCTGAAATAATTAATGCAGAGAACTGATCAGAACAAGCGTCAAAAAAGAAGAAGAAGCGACATTTACAAAACTAAAAAAAACACAATTATGCTCGTAGCAGCGCAGGAGACTAATGTAGTGCGTCACTGTAGAATTGTAATGCTAAAGTACTTTCATGATACGGTATGTACTCACCAGTCTCTCAGCACGACTGGGCAGCACCACACTGGCTAGGGGGATGCTTACTGGGAGTTTACTTGGGTGGACAGTGCTCAGAGGGATACTTATAGGAAGGCTTGTGATGCTGTTGTCACCCTGAGAAGACGGGCTCCTCTCCTTACCCTGTATGCAGAGAGCAATGGAAAATGGTGTGTTAACAGTGAGAGGATTACCCTGCAAGGAAAGTAGGCAACGGTGGTCCAGACAGGAAAAAAAAAGGTTAAAAACGTACCCTCTCAGAACCTTTAGGAGTACTCTGAGCATCAGACACACAGGGAGAGGAACAGTTCTGTTTGGCTCCATGTAGAGAATTAACACCAGCCATTTCCCTAAAATAACAAAAAGGATTTCAATATTTTAAGTGTCTGTCACCACAGGTAGTAACTTGGAGACATGATAAAAAAAAAGTATGAGTGCAATTTTAAAAACTGGAATCTCTGAGTGCCTACAGACCTGTGTGTGGTCAGCCCTGGAGCTCTCAGGTGAGCAGAGGCAGTAGAGTCCTGGTTCAGGTGCCTCCGCAAAGCAATCTTGGCGGGGGAGAAGCGTGTGTAATCAGGAAGAGCGTGGGAGAAACTTTGCTGCCTCTGCCGGGCATCAGTGGAGGCAGGTACAATCTCATGGTCCGGAGAAATGGTTAGGTAACGAGACAGAAGCTCCCCCTTGGTGTTGGCTCTGTCGAAACAGGGTGAGCTGGTGCCGTTGATAGACAGCTCCGGGCTGACGCCATTGAAAGCTGGTGCTGAAGACAAGCCAATCTTAGAGGAGTCCATGTCTGTGGAAGAGCGTGATTCTAGGCTCTTTCTGTATGGGGAACCATCACAGGGGCTGTAGGAGGATTTGAGCTGCAGCAGCTCCTGCTGCCTTTGACTTTTCTCCAGCTCCACAATGCTGATCTAAAAACAGACACCAGGGGGAGCCATTACACAAGTGAACAGGCATTCTGCAGCAATGCTGAACTATCTAGCAACATGCTCATGAGAGCAATTCTTGAACTCTTTTCCAAAAGCTAAATTGAAGTCATAGTTTAGAAAAAGTACTGATATATATGTGGAGTGGCGGACAGATATTGAATTTAGAAAATGAATCCAATAAATTGACAAGGTGGACTGTACATACCTGCAGCTCCAGGCAGTGTTTCTGTTTTTCAGAGATTTGTCTGCGTAGTGCCTGCTTCTCTTTCAACAAACTCTCAAGACACAAAGAGCCCCAATCCAGCTTCAACTCCTCACATCGAGACTTCAGCTGCAAAACAATGAAGATACATTGCTTATTGTTATTTCGCCTGGCAGCGCAGTGAAATACTGAGAAACATTTCCACGAAGTATGAGGCTGTGCAGAGCAAAAAAAGAGTTCAAAAAGGTTTATAAAAAAAAAAAAAAAAAACTTTCACTACCAAATGAAAAGCTGCATGAATGGCAACAGATGTGACTCTGGGGATGGTACTGTTCAGTTGTAACAAGGTGGAGAATACACAAATGTAGCATCAAGCACTGAGCACTTACCAGCAGAAGGCTGTGGTCCCTCAGCAAGGCCATGTCTCTCTCGAGCTGCTTTGTCTGTTCTTTGAGCTGACAATTGTGTGCTGATATCTCCTTCTGAGCCTGCAGCAGGTCCTCCACAGTCAAGGCTTTCACCCCCAGCTGCCAACAACACACACAAGCAATTCTTATAATTAAAAATTTCAAAAGGACTTCAGGAGGACTGCCTTTCGGGGGGGGATGCAAAAAGAATGACGTGGAAGAGGCGGACGAAGGAACGGTGATGGCTATAATAAGAATATTTGCCTTTAAATCAACTCTACATGTGGGTAAACAGAATCAAGATGAGAAACGATCGTGTGAATTCAAATCTATGGTTGTGCATCAATTGCAGGGAAAACTTTTCACCATCCCCTTCCCCTCACTGGAGGAGATTTGCCCTGATTATTTCCTGCTCACTTTGACTTTCTGCTGAAAAAGTACTGAGAGGCTGGAAGGAGAAAATCAGGCCCCGTTTACACGGAGAAGCTGTGACAGTAAAACGAAACAGTTGAGTATCGGATTGGCCTTTCGTTCACATGGCGTCGGTGACCTCACCACACCTCCCTCCATACATTTGGACATGCGCAGTAGTCGAGAACAAACATAAACAACAATGGCGGCGGATTCGCTTGTGCTATGTGCTTCAGCAGCTATTCGCGTTGTATAAACAGAACCTTGATTTGATACATCATGTATGTCGCCGCCAAAAGAGCATTGAACACTTGCGGCAAATTGTTCAACCTTTACCCAAGCACAGGGCGACCATATGCAGCATTTGGGTAAGACTTGGGAGAACTAGCCGCTATAGAGGATGTTGTGGAGGAAGTGGTTGTACTGGTGAGTGTCGCGTGCGTGGCGTTGTAAAGTTCCACTGCCCACTACTGGCCAGACGTGAGAACTACATCGTTTTCACTCAGGCAAGACCTGCCGTGTAGACGGTCTGTACTTCGAATCCGGAGTGGAGTCGTTTCTGTCACAGCGTCTCCGTGTAAACGGGGCCTCAGGTTGGAACCCAAGTGAGAAAAGTCACTGTTTGTGTTCACATTTACCCCCCCCCCCCCCCCAAAAAAAGAGCAAGAGTAAAAGCACTCAAGAGATATCCTCTGTGTCTTAAATCAGTGACAGACATACAGCCTAATAGTGAATAAACATGTTGGTTATCATTACAAAGCAGGAGATTAAAAGTGTACAAGGATCATGATTTGACACGTTTACTGTCTATTTAAAAACTCATTTACAAACGGGATATAAATGGAAATAAAACAATTTAGGCTGTCCTTCAAATACATCATAGAATAGAAACACAGAACTACTGAATTTCTCTAAAGTTAACAAATGTGTATGACACTTTTAGAAGAGGTCATTTTGTTGCCTGTGTTTACAGCTGGACACACAGAGAGAGAAAAGAGCAGATGTTCACACCTCGTCTAGTTTGGTCTGAAAGAGGCCTTTGATCTTGTCCTTGTGAGACTGACAGACCAAGTGGAGCTGCTCTGCCTGTCCCGACAGGTCCCTGTGTTTTTGCTAAAGACAGAAAGGAACACAAGAATGCAGGTAAGATGCAAATTGAACACAAAAAAAAAAATCAACTCAATATGAAATTCAACACGACTTTCTTTCTGATCCTCTTTTCGGTAGATAATGTGCTGCTGCAGTAGCAAACAGTCGAAGAGTTTAACGGCAGTGTGAATTACCTTCTCCTGATCTAAAAGCTGCTGCAGGTTGGAGTGGTACTGGGGAGTCTTCATGTAGGCCATAAACTGGAGGTATTGAACTTTGATGTTATCTGTAAAAAGAAGAAGTATGTGTGCCCCACACAGGGAGCAAGAGAGCAATAAAAAGAGGACTGATTATTAGGTGTGGGTGATAGCATGCAGTCATAATGTTACCGTGTCTGAAGAGGCATTGTGTCTGTCCTCCTGCCTTGACATTTGTAAAATAGGCTCCTATTAATACGTTACATACTTGACCCTGATTTATAAGTGAAGGCAAGGGCTTTGGCAGACTGAACATATGTATCAAAAATATATCAGATATGGCAGTTTAAAAAAGCCTTTAACTATTCCTTCCATTATAACATTTTGCTGTTTAAGGTGATGTCAGCTATCTGTATATACATTACTTAACAAGAGGAGGGATTTGAGCCAGCCAACGGTCGGATAAGCTTGGTTTGTTGTGTCGAAGCCTGAAGAGTATGTACTTTTTTTGGGAACTGGGTGAAGCTTGGCAGCTTGTAAAAACCTTTATGAATCTTGTCGTTAATAAAGTGTCATATAGTCAAAAGCCTGCCATGCTCCTGCTCCCAACAGATGATGGTCAATGTTGTTTTGTATAAAGACTTGTACGGGATCTGGAATAATATACACAACTTGCCAATTTTTTTTATGTTGTTACTGAGAGTTCATGAGCTCACCTAGAAGTTGTTGCAGACCAGGAGGAGTCTGGCTCATCAGCAGTTGAGTTGAGGGATAGTGCTGGACCTTGGGAGGTAGCTGGTAGAAGGGACTCTGAGGTGGCCGGTATGCATCTGTAAACATAAGAGCTATATTTAGACTAACTATTCAGTGTATATTTAAAGAGAACAGGTAGAGTCTAAAGGTAACATCTCCTGTGTGTGTGTGTGTGTGCGTGTGCGTGTGTGCCATCTGACCCTGAGGGGGGGCCGCAGAAAGGGTCTTGGCATGCAGCAAATCCAAAGCGCTCTGGTTCTTCTTATTTTTCTTCTCAGCGGCTGGGGCAGCTTTCTTGGGCCGACCGCGTTTCTTGTTGTTCAACTTGCGACCTTTGGTCAGGAGTCGGGCTCTTCTGGGTTTGGCGGGGGGCTTGACCACTGTCACCAAAGTCAGACGCTCCTCCTCACCGCAGGAGTCCTGCTGCAAAAGATAGGGACCAACACACAGGATACATTCAACACACACTCAGTGTGAAGACATACTGTGGCAAAATGGCACACAACATAGGCAAATCAAGGAAATGCATCCCAGGTGAAGTCTTCTAAATATTTGCATATTCTACCTTGTTTTGTTCCTTGGGTTTTGTGGGAGTGGTGCTGTTGCTCTTACTGTCCTTTGTATCCTTCTGTTGGCGTCGCCTAGCTGCCTCTTGCTCTTCCTGTTATAAGATGATGAGTCAAATGAACTGGTTTATACAGAAATCTATGAAGCACATAATACATATTTAATCCGGAAGATGACATGACTTACCCTGAGTTTAGGATTTTTGAGACTAGCAAAATAGTTTTCAAGCTGAAAGACAAGACAGGTGTAAGTATAATCTTTCCATTCCACAACTTTTAAACCAAGTTCATCTACAAGACATTTGGTTTCAACTTTCAGATTGACCTTTTTATTTCTATCTTGTTTCAGAAATTCCAATTTAAATTAAGACATCAGGGTTCATTTGATACTATACAACTTGTTTTAAAAGTACCGGCAATCAATTTTCTCTTATAAGCAGTGTTTACTATTCCTTAAAGTAAACAGACTGATTTACAACACAACATCAAATAAAACCACAGGCACGGTAGAGGCCACTTACTAGCAGTAATAACATCAGTGTTATCTAGTGTCGACCCCAGTGTCCTCTGCTCATGGGACTGACTACTCATCACACCAGCTGTTAGAACAGCAGTCTCTCTCTTGAGTCGAGGTGACCTCTGGTCTTTAATTACATTTAGACTGAAATACACAATTTGCTTCTTCTACTTCTGCAGCTATTTAGCATTTTTATTCTGTCAAGCAGAGTAATCTTACTATGGTGCGGTCTATGGTATGCAGGTAATAGGAAACTGGCTTCCCAGTCCAGGACACCGAGCCCCTGAGTGGAGAGAGCTCCACCACACGCATTATTGTGCCAATATCTGCAGGACAGAGAGAAATGATCTTGTCAAACAACTATGACAAGCACAAGCATTACAAAATAAAAATTGGATTCTAAACAGATTCTGGTACTTACCACTCAAGTTTCGACTATTTATTCTAAAATTTAAAGGTGCAAAAGGTTTGGAGGATACAATTTTCCCGCCTGGAAAAAAAAGAAGAAAAGAGAAAGAATGTTTTTTGTAAAAAATTGAGAGAATTCATCTGAAGAAATGGTTTTATTTGTTTTTTTAATTAAAGACAGTAATCCAACAGAGACGTTAGTCATGTTGTTCTCTCAAGAATTTAAAACTGAGGCGCTGGAGGCACAGTGGTTAGTGAGCGTGTCCCCATATAAGGAGGCTATAGTCCTCAACACGGAGTGGCCCGGGTTCGACTCCAGCCTGTGGCTCCTTTCCCACATGTCAATCCCCACTCTCTCTCTCCCCCCGATTTCCATCTCTGTCCACTGTCCTATCTCTCTGATAAAGGCACCAAAAGCACACAAATAAATCTTTAAAAAAAAAAAAAAATGTTTTCAAAGAATTTAAAACTGAAAAAGACATTGTGAGATCGTAGGATCAAACAAGACGCAGTGGTTACTGGATACCATCACCCATTGTTCATTTAATCCCCAATTCAAACAGCTGAAGAAATATCTTCCCCAGGGGAGTCAGGATGTCACTCTCAGTGCTACAAACAGAAGGCCCACATGTTTTCTATACAAACTGACAGGGTCTGAATCAAAGGCTTTTAGCACCCACTATTCAAAAGCTTTCTTTACACTTTTTCATCTCTTGTCTCCTGAGGTATTATTAAAAGGTCCTTTTGTTGGAGCTCATCAACAGACACGTCAACATTAACATACTTTTGAGATTTAAGGGACCCATGGCATGAGATTCAGTATTATATGTTATTTGTATCATAGAAGTATCCAATATGGAAGCAGCACTAACCACCAGGCCACCATCGCTCACTGTAATGTTTTTTAACAGACAAATGTATCATTCATAGGAGATCTTTACGTTGATGGTTGAAAGACAGCTCACAGGAGCTCTGAGTAATATTCAAGTGCTCTATATGAGCATCTCTTTCAAGCCCAACTTGAGCTTCTTGTGGTAATATTGGACAATTTCAGATAAGAAAAAGATTTCATGATGCCTGGCGTTTAAGTTGCACCTCCCCGTGTATACAGGGTGTAGTCCTCATCGCAGCGGCTGTTGGTTTTAAATCTGTCATTGGCCCTTTGGTGCATGTTATCCCCATCCTCGCTTCTCTCAACTTTTAAGCCGTCCGATCCGATAAAAGGCAAAGAGGCCAAAAAAATGATCATGATTAGCTGAACAATACTAACCTTCCTTCATGTTAGCAAAGCGCTCCTTCAGCTGGTGATCAACCTCTGGACCAAAGGCAAAGTTATTCACAAAAATAATACTGCAAAACAAGAGAGAGAGAGAGCGAGAGAGAGCTTTTAGAGGCAGAGTTCAATGTAAAACAATTTTGACATAAAAAACATTAGCGATAGAAATATTTGAGTTGAAACAAAGTTCTGATGCTATGTAGAATAAAATGCTGAATGCATCCAAATAATGAACAATGTGTGTTACATTCAGACCAGCAAAGACTAACAAACAGACACAAATTCCTCTTGAATAGGAAAAAAATAAAGTGGGAATTGTCGACATGTTCTTTTAGTATCACCTTGTGTTGGCGATCCTTTCCCTCCACTCTTCAGACAGAAAGTCCCCTTTCTCCAGCTGGAAAACACAGAGCAAAGAAGTATAGTAAAAACCCTGAAGAACACAATAACAAAATCGTGCAGTGTGCTGTATAAATAAATGTTCCATTTAGAGTCAACTTACTGTGTACTCCCCATGTTTCTTCCCATACCATTTCATCCACTTTTTAAACTCTTTATCCATAGACTGAAAGAAAAAGGAAAAGATTTGTCTACAAAAACATGTTTGTCTTTCCTTCCTGAGGTTGCACTACAGTAAAGGAGTATTATTGTTATTATCATTAAGGGAAATTCCTTTGTATACACTCTGATTTGGAGACCACACACACACACACACACACACACACACACACACACACACACACACACACACACACACACACACACACACACACACACACACACACACACACACACACACACACACACACACACACACACACACACACACACACACACACACACACACACACACACACACACACACCTGAGTCACATGCACAAACAGGACCTGTGGACATGCATTAATGGAGAGATGTCAGAGTGGTGCTGCTTCACACTGCTACGCAGGGAGCCAACAGAGCGGATGGGGGTTCGCCTTGCTCAAGGGCATCCTCGGCAGTACAACGGGACGTATGGTCCCAACTCGAGTCGCTACAGACTGAACTACTGCTGCCTGTAACTGCCAAATGTGGGTGCACAGGGTAGCATGTTATGATCCAGTATGATTGAAAGCTTCCTCTTTTTCTTGAGTAATTAACACCTAGCTTTTCTAATGACTGGCAGGGAGTTAGCTTTAACTGTTCATGCACAATGTTTACAACAGTGAAGTGATATCTGGAAGCTTTTTTAAGACCGCTAACATGGTTGTAAAATACCTCAATCACCACATAACGTACTCATGAAGGGTTATGTTCAGTTACTTTTGGTAACTCTCTTCTCTGTGTATGTTGTTGCCTGTGTGGGCGTGTTTCTACAGGGTAATAATGAAAGGATGAACTGATACTTCTATAGTTACCTCTGCATAGCTAGATGGAATGTCTGCTTTCTCCACACCGTAGTAGTGTTTACAGTTGGTTGCTGCTGCAACCTGCAGCACCACCTGTCCCACTCCTACAAAAACAGACACAATGGGTTCAAATAAATGTTGGCTGCCAAGCTTCCTGGTTCCTAACTTAATACTTTTCATTTTCTCTACTCAGTGGCATCTGCAGTACTATATTCAAGCAAAGATGGATCAATTCTTTTGTACAACCCCATGACATCCTAAAATAACAGCAGACTTACCACTGCCGAGGTCAACAAAGGTGTCATCTTCCACCATTTCCATCTCGTCGATGATCTGAGACACCAGGTCGAAAGAGGTTTCTCCGTACACCTCAGGGGAGAAGGGCTCGTAGTTGTTGAGCTTCTCTGGGTCGGTCACTGAGTGGTTGTACACCTGCTGCAGGATGTGTCTCAGCAGCCCGTTTGAAGGACGCTTGTTCAGCTTCATCGGCTGAGTCGTCCCCTTCCACTAGAATATGGGAAGATGTATTTATTAGCAAAGTTTAGATTCAAAGACGTACTCATATAGACGCAGTAAAAACATGTGGTGTTGTTAAAGCGAATGGTGTTTTCACATTCACACAAACAAAGTGTCACATGTGGACTCACCAGCTGGTGAATGCTGTCAATGGCCCTGTTGTACTTGTCACAAAGTCTCTGCATACTCTCGAAGCTGTGAGGTGTAGAAGATGTCGAATCGATTCATTACTTTGTAATAAATGAAGTCACACTTTCCTGTCTCACCTATATGACTGAAACTATACAGTGTGTGAGTTCACAATAAACAAACCTAATCGAAATCTAAAATTAGACTTGTTATTTGAAAGACTGGCAAGATAAACTTAATACTCTTTGTTCTTCGTTGTGCATCTGTTTGTTTGCTTTTCTGTATCAGTAACACAAACGGGTTTTACTGAGAGGGTGAGCTCACCTCTTGGTGTCATAGTCAATGAGAACGTAGTTTTCCATCGCCAGTTTGAGGTCTGGAATCTCCTCGCACACCCACCTAGAGGGAGAATGTGTAGAAAACCATCACCAGATCAAACGACTGACGGAGTCACTTGAAAGTCTGCGTGAACGTGGGTGTGTTTACTTACCGGATGGTCTCGATGATTTCATGAGCTGCATCATGGTGTTTATCCTGAAAACAGACAAAATAGAAAACAGCTCTCAGTGCGACTCATTGACTTTAACAACAAACAAAGAACAGCTTTCAGAGTGACCCCTCAACGTGAACCATCACTTTTAAAAACAGACTCAGCATGAATGTTTAAGCCTTTATGAAGTTTGGCTTTATTGTGTCACAAAACTTCTCGGCTTGACTCTCTGGTTTTAATATTTCTCTTATCATTCAATGGGAAAACTTTGTTCGGAAATGAAGTTAGAACAAACTAACAAACATGGCACCGTTACACACTTGTCAGATAAATAAACTATGAAACAAAACACATCAAAACATTGAACACAATTCCACAGGACTTGTGGATGTGCAGTCTGAAATATGTTTTGGAGAAGCCGAGTAAGCTATGGAGACGGATCTGTCCCCCTGCAGCTTAGAAGCTCGGTTCTGAGAGGTGGAGACAAGAGGTTGGCGTGGGGAAAAAATAGAGGCTACAGGAAGGGGTGTGAGAGTGGTGGAGCCATCGAAGAGGGTGTGAAATGATCACAGGAGAGGGTGAGCGGACGTGCAGCAGAGTTCTAGATGTATTTGACTTCATAAAAGGATTTTGGATGAAGTCGAGTCTGGACAGGATAAGCAGCAGAGAAGGGAAGTAATGGGCGGAAGCAGGCTGTGTCTTTGGAAGAAGGCAGATCTAATGCGCTTGGTGACGTGTTGATAAAGAAGAAAAGTTGATGTCAAAAGTGATCGTAAGATTGCCAATTTCAGTGTTTGGGCGACTGAATCGGAGTGGAGGGAGGAACTGATGATTGTGGTTATAAGTGGTGAAATGTCTGGGAGACCATTTTAGACCAGGTTTGATGGGGTTAAGAAAGCTGATGGAGCTTTTTATACCTGTAGGGATGATAGACAGTACGGACACAGGGGAGAAGTTAAATTACATATGTCCTTTTTTCTTTTTGGTTGATCTGAAAAACTGATCTGATCCAATTCCAAACCGCGGGACTTATGATCCACAACATCACTATTGTTTATGTCGAGGTTTAGACTGAATAGATGACGGATTGTAAAAACAATTGAGAAGTCTTGCATGTGACTTGGTTACGATGTTTGGGAGCAGCTGCTGCCACGGATACGGTTTGTTTCAGTGTGTGGAGAACATTCAGACGTTTGATGACTTTAATCATTCCTCCAGCCAAGAGGTGACAGCATCGGACAAAAAAAAAAAAGAGTCAAATCAACTTATCAACATGTTTCCTAGCGAACAACAAGTAGGAAATGCACACTTGAGGTCGAGGTAAAGCTATTTGAATAAAAATGGTTTTAAATATTTTGTGTTCTATCTTGAATGTAAAGACAATAACATCTCATCTGTCATGTAATACCTGCTTGCAAAGTAATCCCTTTTCCTAATTTAGAGTTAATAAAGTCTTACATGTCTCTTGGTGGCTTTAAGTTCACTTTTATCAGGAGTTACTTTTTTTTTAAATCACTAAAGTTATTTCAAGATTTTGCTCAATCAGGTTACTCCAAACCCTGTTTTAAAAAATGTACTCTGCTCAGTTACTTAATAACGATCTCATGCAGGGATCTATAGTTAGCAATCCGGCTGGCGTGCGCTGAGCCGCACTTAGAGTAATGGGAGTCAAGTTACACTCAGAGCGCATCCAGCCTGAGCCCTGTTGCCTGAGCTGACCCACTGACCCACTTTCTGTTTCCTGCACCAGTACACTGCCAAGGAGAGCCTCTGGTGGAGGGAAGGAAAAGACAGGGGAAGAAAAAAACAAAAAAGGAGAAAACCAGAGTGGAAAGGAAAGAAAGTGAAAGCGAGAGGGGCAGAAAGTGGGGGCCGGCGAGGGGAGGGCTAGCCTGGTATTTGTCAGCTGTTTGAGCCCTGGCACAGCAGCAAACAGCTCCCAGCTTGGAGCTCCAGCTTCCCGCTCAATACTGCCCGCCACTTCTACGCAAAACTTCCGGCAACGCTCAAACATGCATGCACACAGATTCAAATATGCATTCTTAAACAGGAAAGGACTGCCTAGTTCTGGCAGCACTGAATTTGAATTACAGCCGCTGTATCAGGCTGTAACTTGTAACAGCTGGACTTGTTGCTCGTATTGCAGCGTTAATTTCGAGCCATCTTTAACATACCAGAGCACAATAACATTTCACACTTTACAAAAAGTGAAGCTATACAAGGCGTGCAAGTGTATGAAAGAGGCTGTGAGTGAGGGAATGAGAAGCTGTAGAGGGGGGAGGTCACCTGCTCACACAAAGACTGCACACAGCAACACCAGCACAGCGCGGGTGCTAAAAATAAACACTGTCTGCTCGCTAGAGTCAAACAAAAAGAAGCAGAGACCCTCCTCTCTCCCCACTGTGGGTATACTGACGCATTAAAGACTCCTCCTCTCTGTCCATCTCTCATAACATGTAGCCGAAGCTGCCTCTACGTTAAAATGACAAAGTCAGACTTGCATGTAACAACTGTGTACTTCTCTTACTTGTTAGAAAAATAGGACTAATTTTCTTGATGGCAAACAAACTAAGTGCACCCTTTATCTGTAATGCTTATCCTGTTGTTGGGGTTCTGTCTGGAGCAGATCGTTGCAGTCACTGGATAGAAGTGGGTTGCTTTCTGAACAGGTCCCCACCAGTCAGTCACAGGACTGACACCGAGAGCATGTTTACTGCTTGTACCTACAATGCGAGCGACTGCACACGAATCACCAGGCAAACTCTGCGTCTGCGGGTGAAAGCCGGCCTAATGTTCACCCTCGTTTTGGAACAAGTTTTACCCGCATGGCGTTCTGCAGAGAGCAGTGTGCACTGAAAGGTCCTTCACCGTGATTATATTCTCTCTTCTTCCACGTCCGTCATGTTCGCCTGTTTGAATCTCATTCACTCTGAAAATCTCCTGTGTACTATCATTAGCTGGGCCAAACAAACCGGCTCCCCCCCCCCCGTAGAAGCATCCCATTTCCACCAAAACAAATCATCAAAATACAGGCAAAGGAAAATGTCTCTGCAGGCACAGTCACTACCACACATGTATACCCATAGGTGGAGCTTGAGTAGCATTACTTTTGTATTGGATATATATTTTTTTTTTTGGAAAAATCTACTGGCTCTGTCTTAAAGTAATTCTGTAATCATGGCTGCAGTAAAGCAAATATAACAGTGGTCTTTTGTTTTCTCTGGTCTAGAGCTGCAATCACTTCTGAATTCAAAGAACTAGAGAGACCAATAACTCCACTACATAACTGCAGCCGTGGTAGTAATAGATTAAGAACGACAAAGAGCATCAAACCAGCAGCTCTTTAGCCGCAGTGTCTTTCAAATGCTATGTGGGCCTGCTTAGTGCCTACACCCAGAACCAGATGGACTAAGAGCTGCACCGCACCAGAGGTGCTCTTCATATGGAAGCATTTACAGATGCACATATGTGGAGAACTGGCGTACGAGATGGAGAGAGAAACAGAGAGAAAGAAAGAGAGAGAGAGAGAGACAGACACACACACACAGAGGAAAAAGAAAGAGCATTTTATGGGATTCACTCTGGGTGCTACATTACAGAAACAGCACGCCTTATAGTCCACAGCCAGAAGAACAGCCATGTTGTGTGTATCAAAACACAGAAAGCCCTGTGTGCATGCTCTGTGGGTGAGATAAGAAATCTTAATGCTCTGTGGGAGTAAAGAATGAACCTTCATTTCATGGGATGCATTGCGGGCAGAAAGTATTTCAAAAAGGGTAAAATCTGTCATTCAAACATGAAAAAAAAACAAAAACAAAACGTGTGTTAATACAGGCACGTGTTTTTGAATTCTATTAATATAGCACTGCTGAAAGGAAGCAGTCTTTTTGGCCCTCCTCCCTGTAGAGTTGACCATATGGACAAGAAGAGGAGGGGAGAAAAGAGAGGAAGTGTATCCCTTTGAAAACAGGAGGAGAGTGCTTCATGAATAGACTCCATATTGCAGAACTCCACATGAAGGACCATGGGCTGTTTCTAATTCAGTGTGTGACAGGTAGTCCCAGTATAAATATCTATCAGGCATGCCTGCTCTTGTGTTTATCCTGGTCGAGATAATAGTGTGAGTGTTATCAGGCCCTAGCCGTGTGTAAAGGGAGGGTCAACTCAGCCAAAGCAGAGAGGAATGGCTCTTTACATCAATAGGCTGCAATGACTCAGTGACTAGAAACTAACACAGCTCATAACACAGTCATGAGATAAACAAACTAACAGATAGAACTGAAATCACTAGTCTGCGTAAAGTGTGGGGTGGAGATGAGTTTTTGAGAAATACCCCTTTAGTCATTCTCAGTAACTGAAAATGTTGTTTTTTTGTCAACACTCACCGTCACACACAAACACTATAGAAAGTTTCAGAGAACTTTATACACCTTTTAAAAAAAGACCACAAAACTTGCCACCGCTTCCGTTCCTATTCCGAGAGTTTGGCGTGACGAGCCGGTGACGTCTTGACAGTATGCGACATGGAAATATGAAGGCAAGCATGGCTTTCACTGACTAAGGACCCAATTCACGTATACAGACAGCAATACTAAAAACAAGAGTGGGTTTCCATCCTCCTGATGAAAGCACTGGATGAATGTAGTTTAGTAATTGATGCATCGATCATCACGGACACAGACATACAAATACATAGTTCATAACATCAGGATGTGTGTCCTGAAATAAGTATCAGAAACAATCCAGATACACCGGTCCTTAGTTCACTAACATGTGAGACGGTGTGTGAACATTAATAATCATATCCAGGACAATCCGGTGACAGGACTTCTGTTTTTAAATGTGTACTACGGAGTGTCACTGTCAATATCTGGGTCAAACACTCTTATTTACTGCTGTTAGCCTTTACTCTGTTCAAGTGTGTCCGTTTCAGATTTATAAGAATAATGTATAGAAGCACTGGAGAATACACACAGCAAATATCCGGTAAGTATCGTAGCCCACATCTGTCACCATTACGACCAGTATGACCTGATTCACCGGACCAACGTGCCGTGGCTCCTTCTTACTAGCCAGTGTTAGCAGACAGTTAGCTAACAAAGACTCAAACAGAGACATGTAATTTGAATATCACAATGTTTGGGTTGATATATTGAACACTTACATATACTGGTAAAGGCCAGGGATAGCCAGCAGGTTCTGCTCCAACCGGAGATTTGAGCTTGAGCTCCAGCTTTTCTCCCATCCTCCTCTTCACGGCGGCTTGGCTCTGGTAGCCTGTTAGCTCTCTGTTAGCCAGCTGGTCGGTTAGCGAGCGAACGTTAACATTTTGTGGAGAAAAAAAACAAAACGGTTGAAATGAAAAAAAGACGTCGACGCTAGTTACTCGTTGAATACACACACACAACAGTCACGTGTATTATGTATGTGTCTAAGTTTTCTTTTTTGTGAATATAATGCCAGTTTATGTCCACTGGCGATAACACCTCGTCCGCAACGCCGCCATCTTGCCCGGCATGAATATATATATATATGGCAGGGGAGCGCACGGGGGACACTGACGTCACCGACGGGCCCGTGAGCTCAGCGCGTGGGCCAGCGCTCACGAGTGAGCACCATCCGGCCCACGGCTGAAGTGTACTCGACATGACCACTTCTTTACAGCTCAAAACGAAAGATATGTTGGCTCTAACGTAGGACACGAACTCTACAAGTTCAACTT
Organism: Symphodus melops; assembly: GCF_947650265.1. NCBI lineage: Eukaryota > Metazoa > Chordata > Actinopteri > Labriformes > Labridae > Symphodus > Symphodus melops. The sequence goes on from NC_136698.1 coordinate 15,461,200, forward strand.
TAAGCTGCAAATAAATAGACAGCTGATGTTTAGCCTCACCTAAACATGGCTGGCCTGTGAAAAAGCTAAATACTAAATTCACGCAGCAAAGACTTTCGATCGTTAAACCAATTTCATTTACCTCAGCAATGCAATAAGTCCTCATATTATATATTGGTAATTGTTAAAATCACCAGTTTCTGGAAGTTCAGTGGCTGCTAAGTTGCAGAATGTTTGTCAACTTGGTTTCCTGTTTCGTAATTATCTGTAGAAAGAATTTTGTTACTGAATATATGAGTAGACCGTAATATTCACAAGTATATGGAGTAAACCCACATCTCTTTTGAGTTATTTTATACCAAGTAGAGGTTCAGCTTTAATCACGTAGCAGAGATCAGTTTGCGCCAGTATGAACAACACATGGGTCCTAAAACTGGCATGCTTATATGAAATGCTCATACTGATTAAAGTTGATGATTACCCTTGTGTGTGTGTGTGATGAGGGGGGGAAAAAGTCAGCAGCAAGAGGTAAACTGGACAATGGGCCAATACTAAATTGAGTTTTTCCTTGTTGTAATGGGGATTTTGATGTTACTGATATGAACTGTGTTGTAAAGAAAATGTATTTATTTAGATGAAGGCAAATAAACTCTGAGCTCATATTGGAAAACTGATATTTAAACCACAGAACAAGCCGCGTATAAATGCTGACAGCTCGAACAAACAAGTTAAAAAAACGTTTTAAAGACTAACTTGTTCATATAGACATTAATCAGCAAACAATCACACTGATCACCTTGTAAAAAAAAAAGACAAAGCTGACCTTCGACATTTACTTGCTGCACCTATATGTTCATACACACAAACCTAAATATGATTATGCATTGGTAGAATAGTATAACAATAATAACACCCCATAGACATGTTGTATACCTTTAACAATTACCCTTGTAAAACTATGAACACAAAGTAAAGACCACTTTAAAAAATGGAAAACAATTGAGGTTAAAAAAGCTAATGTGAGCCATACATTAGTCCAACTTTGTTTTCCAATACAAAGTATTTAAAAAGTAAAACTATAGTTCAAAGGAATCAATATAAACCCTAAGCCCTTTTCATGTCTTTTGAGGATAATCCAGTATCACACACAAGGTACAAGAAGCAGAGATCCGTAACAGAGACTCTCTCTTTAGACAAGCACTCACAATACTGGAGTCTTCATTTCTGCACCATAAATACAAAAAGATACATTTATTCTCTTCTGAATAAAAGATACCATGTTAACCTTTGGGGATGATGAATGCATTTGGCTCCTTTATACTCCAGTACTGAGGTCTGCACAGGCTCTCAGTCTTTCAGAGAAAATACAGTACATTAAAATACTGTTGGTTTTATTAAGCGCTGAATGGTTTAACTATATACCATCCAGACCCCTCAGGTCTTCTGGGACAGGTCTGCTATCTGTCCCCAGTCTGAACCAAACAAGGAGATGCAGCATTCAGTTTCTGTGTTCTGTATATCTGGAACAAACACGCAGGTCTGCTGAAACCCTCTGTCTTTTAAATCAAGGTTGACAACTCACCCGTTTACTATTTCTATTAATAACATTGCTATGGATAATAACTAATTTTAGGCATTTTCCTATTTATCTAATTCAACATATTTTCAGATTAAATCTAATTGTCTAATTGTGGAATTAATCTGATTGTTAGAACTTTAAAATGTTATATTCTGATGTTTCTGTTTCCTTTCATCTTGATGCTTTTTAAGTCACTTTGAGTTGCCTTGTTGCTGAAATGTGCTATAGAAATGCATTTGCCTTGCCTTATTTGATGCACTGGGTTTTTTTTTTGCACTTTGGTCTGTGCTCTCCACAGGTTTCATAGCTGCCTACAGCTCAGGTGCTGGGAGTCAGAAATGTTCTTCTCAACCTACATGAATGATTCATGAATCCTGGATCCCTTGTTTTTTCCATGGATGAAAACAGAGATGTGCAGGGTACGTTATTAGTTGAGGCCTGTTATGAAATGCCCTCATTTCAAATAGACATCAATTACTTCAAATAATTGAATGACCGTCGTTTCAACCATGGCCTACATTGTCACATTGCAGCCTAACCCCACTGTGTTAACAGAATCTTAAAAGAAGACACCACTCTACATTTCTATGAAGACGTCCTCGACAGAAACCTTTAAAACACAAGTGGAGTTGGTCTCTCTGCTGTGTGTGCAACATTGTCAGTGTGTATGCTGCTGTATGTTGAAGGGAAAGAGAGATGGCAGCCTGCCACAGTGAACTCAATGACCAAACCCCCCTCCAGCTCCCTGAGCAACACTGAGGCCAGCTTTGGGATGGGAGCCAGTAGCAGCATAGCGAGGCTAAAGCACAGTTCAGCCAGCCAACTGGAACACAGTCGCTATGTAGATTTCTGGGGTCTTTCACAGTGTGTCAAATTACAGGCAGGCCTGTCTTCTCTGGTGCCTTGTAGGAGCATCTTCTGCCCATGCTGCCATGCCAGGGTATTTTCTGGATGCATCTTTCTGTGCAAAGCATGGACTGTTAGTAACATACAGGACATAAATGAGGATCCCATAAGAAACAAGAAACTCAACATTAACACTCCTGCAGAAACCCTCTTAAACTATATGTATTGTTGACTTGGGCTTTTCCTTTTTTTGCTGAGCATTTCTGAGAGTGTACAATATGGTTTACTCTCAGGAGATGCAATACAAACTGAGGAGATCAGAAGGATCCAAATATTTCTATTAGATTCCTTGGTTTTTGTACACATAAGGAGTGACAGCTTTTGAATGGAGGCTGTGCAAACAAATGGAAAGAAACTGGTGCCATCTACAGGACATCCTCTTTACTACACACATTCAATACATAGAAACTATTTAAAAATGTCTATAGTTTTTATAGAACGGCTCACAAAGTGTTGATGTGTCAGTTCTTTCAAAATCCTAAAAATCCCAAAAAGTAAAAAAAGTATTTTGCAAACGAAAAAAAAAAAAATCTTGATTTTTGATCTTCTAAAAATATGTTGTTGCATATCCAGTAAAAGATTGTTTTCAATGCCAAAAAATGTTCTCCATAGCAAAATTTAATTTTAAACCGCTATATTTACTATGAGAATATAGCATTAATACAAAGACATGGAATTTAAACCAGAAATGATATTGTCTTTGATGCAGCAACAGAGTCAGAAATTCAGCGTAAATTCTGGAAAATAATGGACAGCAACAAGTTGTTCAGAATTTCACAAATAAGGATTTTAAGAATTTTATTGAAACAAAGATCAATTTCAGTCCCAGTCCCTTATGGTTTTCAAAAAGCGTGCTTTGGGTTTTTAGCGCCAACATTTCAAGACACTTCTCCAAAGCCCTCTTTGCTTTTACAGCAGCTGTATATAGTCAGAAAAGGAAAAAAAAACCTTTACAACAGGTCATTTTGGCACTTTCAACTCATAACAACAAAACTCCTGCTGGCATGTTGTTACTTTCGAACACTTCCTGATGAATTCATTCACAATGGAATTTGACTGTAATAGAGATGTAATACAGTAACCATGGTCAAGAATATGTGTAGAAAACAAGAAACATGAAGAGCAGTGAAAACTGTTTTTTCTTCTTGTTTAACAGGACCAGGCCATGGCTAGTGTTGATTCTGTATGAAGACTTTCCCCTTAATGCTACTCGCCCAGACATCTTCAAATCCCAGTTCCAGCATCAGTCCAGACCCAGCAGCAACAATGTGATGGGTCTTGAACTACAAGCTTTGATGTAGTGTTTTTTTATTGGGAGATTGAAATAGTCTGAACACTGGCAAACACTTGTGCAAAGTTCTAGAAATCCAATCTTGGGAAAATGGCCGGCCTGATCCTTTATACAACAAAAAAAAACCAGTTTGAAATGGATGATAAATAATGACAAAACGCATAACAGAAAGTAGAGAATACTGTGACATGTTCCTTTGCCATCATTTGGTAGAGCGTTTTGATTCATCCCATCCGGTAAGCACTTTGGTATACATGCTGGTCAGACCCATGGCGGACTGATTTCATACTGTTTCAGGTGAACTGGGTGCTTCCTTGAATTTTGAGATCCTTGGGAAGTTTTTTTTTTCTCAAGTATAGATACAAAGACTGTTCATTGTAACACATTCATAAAGCATGCACTCTGATGGACAAAGAGAAAGGTCACTGGACAAAATCCCAGGTAACAGCAAGATCAGGAGAAAAAGTGCTGATTTTTCATATTCACATAAAAAGGTCGATATAAGAAATGCATTCGCTGACGAAACTCGACTCGCTCGCTCGTCAGCTACAAGTTCTGAAACAGCATTTCTAATTTGTCGTCTTGACGCCTCGAAGAGAGGAGAGTTGATCAAGGAAATAGATTGAATGACTATCTGACATCACATTTGAAAAGGCAAAAACTGGTCTCAGGTGAGCCCTCCTTCTCTGATAGGCTCATCCTGGAAGAGGATCAAGGATGGCTTCATCTTAACAGTCGTCTCGATAGACCAGCGCGTGGACCGATGAGCAGACAAGACATTTGGTCTTTTTAAAAGACACTGTAAACACAATTTTAACATGACTCTGTTTACAATGATGGTAGCTTAAGAGATAACAGACCAGTAGCTCAACCTCATTTCTCAACATTTTTAAGAAGGAAAAAAAATGCCTGCAGATCAGCGCTTCCTGTCTGCTTCATCTTACAATTCAAGGATCTTCTGAAGCATGAAGATAGTTTTGAACAATTCTATTGCTACAAAAGCCATCATGACCTAAACTGTAAAGACAACCAATTAAGAGCAAAATGTAGCTCTTTGCTCATAAAATTTAATGAACTATAACAGAGGACCACTGCGGTAACCATTGAAGAGCACTGCAGCAGGCCACGACTGAGTGAGGGGACAGTGTTCAAAGTAAATCAACAGCTCAAGGGCGACTGGAGACTTTCTCACATGTCCGCTCAGTTAAGACATTCTCAACATGACTTTAGAAAAGAAAAGCCAGGCACAAAAATCTGGCTGTGTGCATTTCGAGGCATCATTTTGATTTGATCAATAGTAATAACTGCATCTCTTTAAAAGAGAAAAATAATCAACTCCAACAGATGGACAGTTAGATGGGCAAGGCAGCTTCTGAATAAAAATACTGACTGACATTCAAGAGGCGAGGACAGAAAAGAAGACTTTTAAGTACTGATATTGAGGAGTGTAAAACAGATCCAGTACCCCCACGTTAAGTGTCAAAAATAAATAAAAAGTTATTCAACGTCCAAATCACTGGATTCAGTAGTGGAGAAATTCACTTTTTTTTTTCTTTACTCAAAACAAATTGGTTGAATTTTTGACTAATAACTAAAAGCTCATCTCCCAAGAAAGTGGGAAAACTTCTATGTGTGAAACTAACAGACCTCTGAGCAACATTAGCAGGTTGGGCTGTCAGGAAAAACAAAACCAAACAATTTTTTTTTTTTTTTTTTTCCTCCTTTCATCAGTGCATTTGTAACTACACTGATGGACCTGTCCCACCTTTCAAAACGAAAGAAAAAAAAAAAAAAAAAAAAGAAAGAAAGAAGAAACAGATTGTGTCCTGCTCAGTCCTCACTAGAGCCTTTGGCCCCAATGAGGAAATACTCCCTTCATGGCATCTTTTCTTGAGAGCAATTTCTTTATAGCACAAGTGGAATCCACAGTTTTCCTTTATCTGTCTGGTTTCCAGAGATAACAGGGAAACAATGTGTAAGTTCTACCTCTAAAGTTACTGTAGATCATACTCGGCAATAAGTCTCTTTATATGTGCCAGTTTGTTGTGTAAATATTCACAGCGGTTCTTCTCTTGACTATAGTTTGGATTAGTCTGCAAGAGAAAAAGTACATAGTCACATTCTGATCATATGTTTCAGATTGTTCCATACAAAAGGGCTTTAGTGGGACTTCAACTTACCTTTTTGATTTTACGATACTCTTCAAGTATCTGATTGTGGATTGTCTTTAAAGAAAATGAAACAAAAGGAATATGGTTAAACGTGATAAACATGATGAAGCAGTAAAATTAAGCATGACTGTGTGTATGCTTGTTTACCTGGTACTTGTCTGTGCCCTGCTGAAGCTGTTTGAGCTCATTGTCGAGCACAGTAAACTGCCGGGTGATGCCTTCTATCCGAGCATGCAGATCCCTATACTCACTGTACTCGGTGTTGAAATCGTTTTTATACTTCTGACGCTGCTCCGGAGAGCCGATCACTGTGTACTTCCTTCGGAAGGATATGAGAGAAAATGTCAGTGAAAGGGAATAGAAATCCCAGAGTCGATATCAAAGACCTTCAAAGCTAGGACTGCTTGGTATAAGGAGGTTAGATTTATCATTTCTGATGCTTTCCAGGAAGTCGGGAAATCCAAGCGCTGACAGGTGTTGGCATTGTGAAGCAGATAGTTTGCTAAAATTGAAATCTTTAGTCCAGAATGGATTGATGGCTGCACTTGCATGAAGATATCAGTTTACTGAGGTAAATAAATTGTCTTCAGACTACAGTCGATGGGAGCCTGGATATCTTTACTGCTGATTGTGTCATTCTGCTTTCACACTAGATAATGACTTTTCTCTTGCCAAAGCCTGATGATAGGTGATAGATTTATACTACAAAACAGAAAACTAAACTTCTCTTACCAAAGTCCACTCCTATGTGTACATATTCTACATTTGTATGTAGAATCTTTAAATAGAGATCAATTCGGCATTACTATCACTATGTTTAATCTATTAGGACCGAAAACAGTTAAATACTCACGATAAATAGTCTGCCACCTCGGGTGTTGACAGGGAAATACTGGTATTGTTGCACATTCCGTTCAGGTCTGAAAAGGTCACAAGAGAGAAAAATAATCTTATCTCTAGCATGTTGGAAGTCTGTAAAGCTGCGAGAAGACAGGCAGCACCACAGACGAGATTAAAATTTTTTTAAAAATCTTTATGTTGTTTACATCTTTGATTTCCGATAAGTGTAATCCTTTGAAAGATGCCATCTGCTGACTTATTGAATACATGAAGCTGAACAGCAGGGGTCTCCATTCATTCAGTGAGTCACTTAATGGTCACATGACGCATAACCTACTCAATGTGATGACTAACTGCATCAGATGAGACATTTGTGGAGAAAAGTAGTACTTGGAGACCAAACACTGAGTGTAGTAAATTATACATTGTGTTTGTGTAGGTGTGTGTAATGTGTTCACCTGTGCTTTTGTGTGGAATACTGCTGCTGTTGAGGTTTCCTTGGCTCAACTCACAGGCTCTGTTAGGCTCAGGCACACACTCCTCACGACTCTTCTTCTCCTTCTCTTGCCCCCTTTCTTTCACCCGCTCCCTGTCTTTACTCTTCTCCTTGTCTTTGTGTTTTTTTGACTTCTTTCTTGATTTGTTGTTGAGGGATGAAGAAGTCTTGTCTGTAGGAGCGTCCGGGCCTGTGTGTCTGGGAGACCACATGCTGGATGCTGTGATTGTCGCTGGGCCCAACAACAGAGACGGAGGTTGGCTCAGCCTCTCTGACACGGCTGTTTCCTGAGAGTCACAGTCTCTCCCGTTGTGGCTGGAGTCATTACTGACGTCTGATAATGCTTCGAAAGGACGAGGGATGTCCAGCAAAGGCAGTTGCTGGGAGCTAGACATCATGCCCCCGTCGGACATAGAAACCACCACTCCGGCTTGTGCTCCACCTGGCTCTCCTCTACCGTTGGACGTGCTGAGCTTGCCATTAACCGGGGCTGTTGCAGCCTTGCTGGCGAGGTGTGATATCCTGGGCTTTTTGTTCGCAAGAGGGTCAATGAAGTCAGCGGCAGGCCGTTTCTGAAGGAAAAATAGCAGCATTAGACCCAGAACAGATATGATTTCAATCCACCTTTGAGTGAGCAAGAGGAAAAAGTCCAGGTCAGGTCAGAGCAAACATTAATGGTCTGAGCAGTGGAGGACAAAGGGGGTGAGAAGGAAGTTAAAGCAGACAGACACTAAGAAGGGAGAAAGAATAGCAGAGGAAGAATGTCCTCTGTAACACCGGGACTATGATTACTGCTGTCTTTTCACAATAAAAGGAGTAATATTACAGATGAGTCCTGTTTGACCCAGCCTACATTCATGTCTTTGGGTGTGGTCGAACCAGTGACTGTGTGTTGTCCGGAATTCTTCAGGGTTGATTTTTCTGTTTAGGCCATTCGACACTCTTCAGACTACAGCTTTTCTGTTTATGCAAGTCACTCATTTGTTTTCAGTCTCCAGGTCATGCCTTATTGAGAGGACACGTAGTGGATAAAGTCAGGAACAGGGTTGCGAGAGTAGGAGATGACGTGGTAACTGGCAGTTGAACTGGGCCTCCTCTTTGTGATACAGCACATGTACCCGAGACATTACGCCATTTCACTGCTAAGCTAAACCTGTGGCAGAGATCTGATCATCTAACCCAGAAAGAAAACTTTCCAGGAAAATTTATGAAAGTCTGTGGACCCTGATGATTTCATAACAAGGTGGCAAGTTGTAATGAAGACATGAAGAAACACGGCACTGATCTATCCTTCTCATACTTCCCCCCCCCCCCCCTCCGAGCATCACGACAGAGACCTGAGCTGGCAGCTCATGGCTGCTTGTATTTATTAGAATTCACATTATACCTGATTGTCAGGACACTGAATATCATCCCTGAGTTGTTCACGGTATATTTCTTTAATCACGCAGAGTGAGTGAGAGAGATTTAACTTTGTTTCTGCATTCCAGTGTAAAGGGAAACATTTTCTTACATCACCATAAACACTCGCAGAAGTGATTTCAGATTTATCCATCCAGATTTATCCGCTCGCGTCTGCCCTGTTTGCCTTGCAGCTCTCCCTGATCCGTCGGTCACCTATCTGATGTTTACACACAGCTTTACCTTTTATACCTATGAATCTAAAAAAGAGCCCTTTGGTACTGTTTGCTTGTGTTTACTGAGGGAGGGAGTGGAAAGTTAGGGGCAAATAGTAGGTGTCTGAGGTGAAGAGAACCTGAGAGGAAAGAGCTATTAATAAAACAAAGCAGCTTCTTCTCCTTCTACCTCATGGATGTGTAAACAGAGTTCAAAGTGACCTAAAAGTAAGCTGTAGCACAAGATATGAATGAATAAATAAAGCAATAAGAAGGGATCAGAGCTTCATTTGAAAATGTTGAAAAAACCCCAAAACAAAACAAAAAAAACAGGAAAATATACAGTTATAAAAATGTTTCAAGTCAGGAACCCGTATATTATAAATCATATGGATACCTTCTACAATTCTGAGATGTCATAGCGACAGATGAAGCAAAGTGACTGTCTAAGTGGAAGAGCAAAAGCAGAGTAAAGCAGTTGGGGACAGATCAAGGGGGAAACAGAAGCTCACCTGAGTTGGGGAGCTGCTGGCCAGCTCTTTGGGCGGGCTCTCTAACGGAGATGCGGAGCTTTTCTGAGCTTGGCTCTGTTTCCTAGGAGCACACACAAAACTGGATAAAATGTGGACATCATTTCGAAAAAGATTTGCTCAATTTAAAACCAGCACTACAAGAGCACTATCGAACCTACTCATGTGGTCAAAGAGTAGGTGAAAATGTATTCTCTACTGGATATACCTTCCACTGGAAGCATTGTTAAATGGTTTTACAAATATTTCAAACGCTAATGCCCTTGTGGAATTGATTTGAGGTGATTTACGCTCTGTGGAGTTGACATGGTACTGAAGCAAAAACAACAACATCATATCTGCACAGTTCTTCATGAGGACATTGAAAACAAAGTTCAACAGCAGATTTCTTTATGCTAAGAGAGTGGCTATGAGAACAGGGCAAATGAGGGCCTCCTCTACGAAGCAGCATTTTATCAAAGTCTTATGTCTTGTTTTTAGAAGACACATTTTCACAAGCAACTCGTTCCATTCAAAAAAACAAACAAAAAAACAAAAAACAACAACAGATTTTTAGAACGCAATCTCAAACGGAGAGATCTGGCTCTGGTTTAAACATTTATAAAACAAAAGAAGACACTGCAACCGACATGACATTATAATCATAGACTTAGAGGAACACTTTGCCCATGCTGTGATGCTGCTTCCACAGCTGACAACATTATCAAACGAGGGCATATGGGTACAGCAAGTCTTGTCAACACTCCACCCTCGTTCAATCAGAGGGTGTGTGTGTGTGTGTGTGTGTCTGGGGACAGTCGGATACGAGTTAGACCTCAGTCTGACAGATATGGCTGAACCTTGGACTCCTGCCATCTCACACACAGATCAGCATGTGCTGGAACACCGTTACATCATGTGCGTTCCAGTCGTGTTACTGTGCTGCTCCTGCGTGACTGACTGCGTTAGCTCCAAACTGTGGAGGAGCTGGGGAGGGGGAAGTGGTGCGAGGTGGGAGGCTGTGCTTGTTAGTCAGCTGATAAACTCACAAATGAAGCTTCAAGGACTGGAGTATTGAGACAAGAAGAAAAGAGTGCACGTATCTGTTCATCTTTACGAATTAACGTCAAAAATAAGAAGCAGTCGACCCGTTCAGTGTACACACTTAAACACAAACGCAGAACTGTCCACAAAAACCCAACCACTATGGAAGAAATGCAAACCTCACTCATCTGAAGTGAAACACCAAGACGCCTTTTTAAAAGTCCCAGTGACGATAACACAGACACATTCTCACGTCGAGCTAAATGTTTCAGGTAAGTGCGGCAGAATCTTTTGGTCTTTAAAACGGATCCTCTCTCTTTTTCTTTTTTTTTTTAAACAGAGTTGGTTGAACCAGACTTATCATAAATAAGAGCTATTCTCGAGTCCACTACATAAACACAAACTGAGACCGAGCGTTGCAGCCTGGTCTATTTTTAGCTAAGAGGGAGCTTGCTTTCCTTAGTGTCCCAGATCCTGAGAAACCAGATTTTTCCACGGGGGAGAAGGCCAGCAGCTCATGTTCTCAACAAATACAACACTTAATAATTTCTGTGTATTCCACTGAATGTTGTCTACTACATAGTCACATGACTTTAAGAGCAAAACAACGGCTCCTAGTAAGCCTGATATATCCAAATCATATCTCATGTACCACCATCATATGCATACATGTCTTTGCTTTGAAGATAGACGTGTCTACAATGTTTCTTCTTACATAGCAGAGCCATCATCCTGTGGCCTCACTCATGTCAGAGAGCCAAAAAACACAAAACAAGGAGTTTTGGAGTATCAAGCTTCCAGCTTACACAAAACACTGACTATAAGTCAGGAAAACCTAACACACTTGTAATGGACACTAGACAATGTAATGAAGGTAGAATGGGCATATCAATTACTAAAAAGATCTGTAATTCCATTCCTTCAGTATGTTACACAATCAGCCATAGTTGCTCAGATGGTATTGTGCGTCAGCTGATCAACCTCCCAACAAACACTGCAACCAACGCTAACTCACAACATCATCTGCTTTAAAGCATCATTAAAACTAAAAGCAACGGACCAAATCTAAAAAGAGAATGTGTTCACATTTATGCGGGTTAGCTCACATTAAAAGGCAAAAGGTCATCGAATTAAGCGCGATGTGAGTTAACGCACCGAAATAGGATTCTCTTGAGCAGCTGCTGGTCTCCTTCTGTGTAGCCTGGCCAGTCCTTCTGAATTTCCTTGTACAAAATGTCCTTCAATGTGAAGGTGTTGTCTTTCCCATTCAGATTCGCCACCTAGAAAATGAAAGACAGGCAAAGGTAAGCCTGTGTACCTCTGCAGTTACGAATATGAGAAAAGATCATTTCAGTGAGGGGTCAGTGAGAGTTAATATGAGTAAAAGCACTGAGATAATAAATGTGTGCGCGTGTTTCTTTGTGACCTGTTGCAGGTGCATATCCAAGGAGTCCTTGTCTAACGGTAAAAGGCCGTCTTTCTGCAGCCTCAGGATCAGCTCAGGTTTCTTATAAGGCTTGAGGGCCAACAGGTGTAGCAGGCGCTCTCTGAGTGGCCTGCTCTGAGCTGTGCCTTTCTTCCCGGTGCTGCTGGAGATGAGAACGGGCCGAGATGTCCTCCTTGACGGGGCGACGTCCGACTGGCCAGGTGCAGGTTTACGGATCTGAACCTTCTTACCTGTCGTGGAGGAGTTGTGGAAATGATGAATAAGAAATAGTTAGATGGGACCAGGGAGGGTGAACAGTCACAGAGGGAACTTCAGTGTTTGTTCTGGATTTAAGGAGGTGCTTCACTTCTAAATGGAATATATCACCATGGTAACTTATCCTGAACTTAACCTGCTGTGGAGCATAGGGAATACCGGTAACCCAAACCTTAAATGTCCCCTACTGACCAATTAGATCTCTTGTTTAAAAGAGGTCCATGACCTGATTGGGATAAAAGGAAGGGGGCAGAGACGCCCGAGAACACTTTATTTTCCCCCTTTGATCGTACATTAATTATACCAATGAAAGATATTCACAAGGCTTCTGTGTTTAACTTCTTATTTTACAAATACAGTTTGTAAGAATAAAACAATCTACTTGTGATGACAGGCGTGTTGGACATCGTGATACGTTTACACTGCCCCTTAAATGTGCAAGTGCTCATCCAAGCTCTGGGATAATTCATCAGGTTGATAACCAACTTGGCGATCTCTTTTGTTGGGGTGAGTGAAGCCAGTTAATCAAAACACTAAATAAAAAATAAAATAAAAATATTTCTTTACATTTGAGATATTTACAAGCTGTTGACTTTGACGAAGAAGACTAAGCACAGCATTATTCCTTTAAATGAATCAAGTTTGTCTTTTTGTGGATATAAATTGATGTAAACAATTTTTTTGTGTTGTAGTTCCACAACTTAAAGAAAGAGGAATGTTATCATGATTAGAAAAGTGTACAATTAGGTAGGTTCAGCTGCCTAATTAGGTGATTAACAGGCCAGTTGGTGTCCTATATATGGATGTTACAGTCCTCAAAGCGGACGACCCAGGTTCATGTCCAACCTGTGGCTCCCCCTGGGATTTCTGATGCTAATTCTGATGTCACTCACCACTCCCCCTCCAACATGTCCTACTCAATCCACTGTCCTATCGAAACAAAGGCAAACGCCTAGAAATACATCTGTATTAACTTTTGACCAATCTGAAGTGATGAACATAAACCACATGAGGAATTAAATACAACAATCTAACACTAAAAGCAAAGAGCTTGTAGCCAAGGAAAATAAAAAAGGACTCATCAGAAGACTTATTGGCTGGCAGCCAGAGCTTAAAAACAGAAAAGATCTGTAATCCAAGCAAGAAATATATTTCTGTCAACATCTTCCAACTCAGTGAGTGATAAAGGCTGAGAGAGCTTGCCGATGACTCACAGATGATGCTTCGTGCACTGATCTTTACCACAGCCACATTCACCCGAGCTCACCTTCCATTACAAACAACAGCTATTATCACCTCCTCCAACTCAGCCTCTCTCTTTGTTTTTGTTTTTTTCTTAAAGGTGATTCAGATTCAAATGATTCTTGTTTTGCCTCCTACTGTGACCGACACACTGTTCAGCAGCACAGCGCTCATGGAATAAACATTTTAGACTCATCATTAAACAGTGAACAGGCTTTCACTGGATTTATGACTGCGCAGGCAGGGCGGCACATTGCGTTTCATAGAACAGGTCAGACACCAAAACAAGACGTCTCAGAGTTGGTGAGTAATGCGAGGGGACAGTTACGCCTCTCTTTATTTAAATGGAGGGTCAGTGTGCAGTGGGAGCGAGGTGCTTTACATGTTTGACCACAGGGAAAGAGACCGCCATCAAATTCAATAAAGTCCTGGCTTCACAAGAGGAGGGCTCGCAGCGTGCTGGCCCTCTGCCAGCCCCACACTCAAAACAACCTATGAACCCATTCACATATGTGGAAAGGCCAACGCAAACTCGTGCTGGGTGCAGATACTCCCCCACTCCCCTCATGCTGTACTTCTAATAACTCTATGGTGTTAAAAGGGACACATCTGATTCCCCTCCCCCTCAGCGGTGTGTTCATACACGCCGTTACGATCGGTGGTCTGCACGTTTCTGTACCACGTGTCCTCACCTACGTATCTTGACCCAGGCTTGATGACGATAGCGCTCCTACTGCGAGTCTCCTCTTCAACTTGGGCCATGCTTTCCCTGGCCTTCTGGTAGGAGTCATCTGTGGCACAAACTGTAATCTTGTCATGGATCCCACCCAGACAATCCAGCTGAATGCTCCCTTCACTGCCAAACCAAAGAGAAGAGGGAGACAGGGAGTGAGAGGTAGACACAAAAACAAACACATCTCATTCTCCTCAGTTGAAGTTTAGAGGATTCTATCTGAAAGATGTGAAATTCTCAGGATTAACCTTTAATTTATCACCGTTTACAAGAACCCATCCCTTCACTGCATTCCTTCCCCAGATGAGATCCATCAAACACCCTGAGGGCACAGCCATTATTTTTTCAATTTCCATCCAACTGTGGGTTCCCACAGTACAACTTACTGCTGCATCAAATCCCATGCTTTCCTGATTCTCCGGCTCTCTTTGATTTGCCTCCACTTTGATGAGGATTTGGCAGAAAAGGGGACGGGCGCTGGCGTAGTCGGTGGAAGCTCAGTGCTGTCATACTGGTTTTATATTGGATTTCAAGGATGATTAGGATTCAATCAGAGATGAGGATGAACTCCACTTGACCCATTGGTTCAAAATAGTTTCAAAGAATGGGGTTCAAAACTTAACAGTCAAGAAGCAGAAGAGTCCAGTTTCTCATTTGGCTTTTTTTTTTTTTTTTTTTTTGATTTCCTCCTCTTTTAGCACAGACATCTGGTCCTACTCATTCGTTTAGTCAGCACATTCAGACATGTTGAGCCAGAGAAAAGTGTGCAGAATGGCTTTAAAGGCTTGATGCAGGACATCATAAGCCAGTCTTGTGTCATCGCGACTGTTTCTCCAGGAAAAAAGACAACTTTAAAAAGGCAATATAACACAGCCAGAGCTGACTGAAAACCAACTTTCATGCACTTATTGTCTGTATTACTTTTGAAGGAACTAAGCACACTATGTTAAATAAAGAGAGACAGGTTGGTTTGAGATTTTTCTAATGAGATTATTTTTGGGCTTTTTGTCTTTAGTTGATGGAGTCGCTGAAGATATTCAGGAAATGTGTGGAGAGAGATGAGTGGACCTTTGAGACGAGGAAACTGTGGAACTGGGCTTGGATCATAATGGACTCCATCACCTTTTCACACTCTCTATCATATTTGTATAATCAAGAATATACAAGTACATTATCTAACATTGTAATGCCACTAAAGCTGAAGCTTGGAGAGAAGTCCGGGTGTGTTCATCAGTTGTGACAATAAAGCATCCAACAGATTCAGGAGTTAAACAAACTTGATTGTTGTCCTGAGCTCTAAGTCTGTTGCTCTGAGTTTCCAAAGCGGACCCACAATATTCATTTCCTTCATTGGCCTTCCTGACTTTTTGTTTCTGAAAAAGAAGCATCGTTAGCATATTGGATTTAGAAAACTGTTTTTTTTTGTTCACCTTGTGATGTACTGCTGGATGCAGTCGAAGCTGCCCTGGGGGTTATCTCTGCCCACATTTGATAGGTAGAAAGTAAATGTTTGCAGTTCAGTGGAAGTTTCTGACCGCGGTATTGAAATTTTCTGTAAAAGAAAGAGAAGGAATAAAAGAAATTAATTGGAACAACAATATTTTTCTGAACAACTTTTTGTTACAGTTTATTTATTCTTTTTTTTTTTTGGGGGGGGGGGGGGGGGGTAGACAGCTGAAAAAGAGAGCTGGGAGGAGAGAGTGGGAGATGACATGCAGCAAAGGGCTGAGGTTGGACTAGGGAAGAGGACTTCTGTACATGAGGCGACCAACATAGGCTGTCCAGCGCCCCTAAAAGTTACAGTTTGGACCGTTTTACATGCTGTGATAAATGTGTTTTCTCCAGTACCAGTTCATTGTTCTACCTCATTTTGATACCTTTCTGACAAGCTGTAAAAAAAAGGAAGAATCTACTACCTATTTTCAGACTACATTTATTTTGGACTTCTTCCACTGCTGTATAGCTCGACTCAAACACCTGGCCATGACGAAGCAGAGCTGTGAAGATGCCACAGGCATTTTCCTGTGGACTTCAAATAACAATGGACACCTCACAAAATGCACCTTTGAATCTGCCAAATATCTTTTCTTTCCAGCATATTTAAACTAAACAAATCAATGCAGCACCAAGTGCTCCTCACTATTTCCAAACATGTGACTGGAGAATCCACAGGTAGATTACAATAACACGAGAACTATGCTTGGTAATTCGGCAGCGTCTGGCCTTCAGCACAGCTCTGCTCATTCTTTTCCAAGCCCAGAATAAACGTGGACCCAAACACTACAGGTGTTCATTTTAAAAAGGAGCATAGAGGGAGTGGAGTGAACCACTGTCAACATGTGCACCTGGCCTCAGCAAGCTACTGGACACTCTTTACATGGATGCAATTATTTCACAGTTTGGCTTTCCTCTTAAATAAATTAAAGACACACTACTGAGATTAGGCATTGGAGGAAAATAGGGAAGATTTTTGATACAGTGCAGAGAACTGGAGAGAGAAATGTGAACAAAAACAGTGGAAGCGCAGGGTGACACTCTGATACCACCTTTATGGAAAACATGTATTTCTTACACACACCTCAACTTTTAAGACCATGCTCAAAACTCACCTGTTTAAATTAGTTCTTAATACATAACTTTATTTCTTTTTTGTTTTTCGGTTTCATACTGTCTTTTGCTGTTTTTAACTGTATATTGTGTGATTTTCATATGTAAAGTGCCTTTGAGCATTTGTAAAAGCACATTATTAATAATAATAATAATAATAATAATAATAATAATAATAATAGGGACAATGCAATTTAACATAGTTTCAATACAAAGCATGAAAATGATGTGCTGCATAAAAAAAAAAAATATAGCTATTGCTTCTGTCCAACTCGTGTGCCCTGTTGGGCCTTTGGCTAAACGGACAGAGTGAAAAATGTACAACATCTGACCACATTAAATCCAGAACGCCATCTGAGGATAGGTTAAAATGCGTAGTTCTCGCATTAGAACGCCTTGTCAACAGTGAATCTGTTGGATATATTCTGAAGAGAGAAACACCTGAAGCTCATGTGAGGACTTTTTAACAGATTATAAAAACAGACTGTGATTAAAGCATCACTGTGTAGGACTGTGCACGATTAGATCAACTTAGAAAGTACCTTTTTTTTTTTTTTTTTTTAAGGTGGAACGTCTTAAAGCAACAGTATGTTGCTTTAAGACTGACTTGTCTTTGTGAAAAGACAAACAGCAGAAGCATTGAACATTTCTATACAGTTATGTTTAATGTCTGAATCTGCTGCAGATGAAGTACTTCATGCTTCAGCAAAAGTTTTTGTTGACGGACACATTCGTCTGTTAAAAGAAAGTAGTCATTCACTCGCTACAACTGCCTACACTTCGAGGACTAAAACAGCTAATTAGAAAGTGACACCTCTTATCTAACGGGGTGAGTTCCAATGGTTGTTTGAGGCTTTCCCCTGTTCAGCACTTATTTTTTTACAGAGCACTCATTTACGTTCTAACACACGTGATGTGCGTCACACTGAGCAAGAGCAACAATAAATAGCTGTAGTTACCATTCGATTATTATTACAGGTCCTTCAGACCAGTTCCTCGACTAGACCAGAGTCTCAGTCTGTGACTCACGGCCTCCTTCGTCAGTACGTCGGACTGAAAGTGGTCAGACTGTGTGCAGCTTAGCTCTGTTTACCAAAGGTCCTGACACGTGTGAAGGCTGCGGGTGGCTAACTATAAATACACACACACTGTCCTTTATTTGCCCTACTTGAAGACCTGTGCTCTCATTTACTCATAATATTCCATTCAGGTATAACACACTTTGACTTTGTGTGAAAAGGCCTTCTGAAAACTGACCTGCTTCCCAGTAACAACATACATGTTCTGAATATGACACCCTTCACCAGGTTCTTGATTGTGTTTGAAGCAAAGTTAAAGCTTCTGAGGTCAACCAAGCAGCGACATCCACATGTAAAACGTGAAGCCAACATGCGAGCAAAACAAATCAAGTCCACCTGCGGCCGAGTCCTAAAGTGACAGAGACAGCATTATAAAAAAGATGAATGCCAACAATGCTTACATTGTTCTTAGCTTTTTCCTGCAGAGGAGGTGTGTTAGACCGAGTGATGAGAAATAATAACAATCATTTTAAGTAACCTGGTTGTAACATAAATACAGTAAATACAGGGGCGGCAGTAGCTCAGTCTGTAGGGACTTGGGTTGGGAACCGGAGGGTCGCCGGTTCAAGTCCTGGCACGGACCAAGTCCGGAAACTGGTCTGGTAATTGGAGAGGTGCCAGTCCATTTCCTGAGCACTGCCGAGGTGCCCCTGAGCAAGGCACCGAACCCCAAAACTGCTCTGGAGCGCTCGCTGTGGGCAGCCCCCTCACTCTGAGACCTCTCCATTAATGCATGTCACTAAAACCCTGTTTGTGCATGAGTGTGTATCTCGGCCTGTGTGTGTTAGACAGAGTGTAAACCGAATTTCCCCTCGTGGGATTAATAAAGTGTAAATTATTATTATTATAATACCGCTTACTCTCCAACATGAAATATAGCAAGCACATAGCATTTACCTACAGATTTTGTCCTGTCTAAAAAAAAAAACAGTTAACTTAAGACCTCAATCAGCATTAAAGACCTCCTTTATCCTGAACTGAGCTCCACTGTTGGGTGGCAGCATTACAAAGTAACAGTATACAGTATATAGTCCTGTCAACTCCCCAATTTACGTATAACACCTCTGTTCTGTTCTCTGTCCTTTAGTACATTTTACATGCACAGGTAGGCGTTACACACGAGTAATAGTCCTGTTTTGAAGAGAAGCTTATAAACTGCTGCAACCAGTAGCAACAGGAGAGTCGTTTTAGGTAGCCGAGCCATAACAACATTAGATAGATTTTTTTTTTTTTTTTTTATATCTGCTGCAAAATGTTCAGAAAAGGAAACAAAGCAGAGAACAAGTCATGTCTCAGTCAAACAAGCTTGACATAAAAAGAAGAGTCTCATAGGGTGGCTATTTAATATATGTGATGTTTGCATTTGGGAGGAGGATCAACAATCACACAAGCTGCACCATTGGATGGTGTTGCTAATCATCCCATCAAATTCACAGGCGGAATGAACTCATTACTGCAGGAACGAGAGGAGAAAGGTCAGTGTGTGAATCCAGAGCTGACTAAGAGGCAGAGAAAACCACAGAGGGCAGTGGACTCAGTTGACTCACTGACTCACATTGTAGAGGATGAAAGAGTGAGGGGGGGGAAGCTGACAGTCCAGTTTAACAAACTTGTTGAAACCCTGATTTTCATCTATAACAGAGCTCGGTTTGAAAACAAAGTGTCTCATCTGTAAGAGGAAAAGCGACTCTCCCCGTCTATTCTGTGCACACCAACTACACGAGACTAAGCTGTGTTCAAATTCTTCAAGATAACAATGTTACATTTGCTTACAACAGCCTCTGTTAAAGTCTTTATTTAGCTTCGAGTGCACGAGCCAGCTGTTGTCACACAATCGAGACAAAGCCGAACAGCACATCTAAAGTCAAGTAGAGGTTACGTAAAACAGGATAAAGGGCAGGGACAAACAAACAGCATATCTCTACGAGTAATCATAATGCCCTTTTCTAAAGGGTGGAAGCAGGTAGTCCCAAACACCCCTCCTTGTTTTGCATGCAGCGTGCCCTAACTTCTCATTCTGCATAGCATCTAGCAAACAATGCTTCTTTTCAGGCTGGGGTTTGTTGGGACAGACCGACCCCCACGCACTGTGTAGCTCTCTACACAAGGCCAGAGGAGAGGGAGGGACAGAGAGAGAGAGAGAGAGAGAGAGAGCGAGAGATAGGTAAGGAGCAAAAACAGAGGAGACACTACACAAGCGAGCGAATGCAAGCTTCACAGCACGTGCATAGATTTGTCTGAATCTGCATTTGCTTTCGGAGGTTAAAACCCCCCCCAAAAAAACAAAAAAAAAACATCTCACATTTTACTCATTCAATTCTTCCTCTTCATACAAGATGAATGAATATGATGAATGGAAAAAGAAGATCTCATCTCAACAGCCAGGCCATCTGCTCTGCAATTTAGCCACTTTCACACTCCTGACTAACGTTCAGATCTCCACACCAACAGCTTTTCCTCCTCCATGGTAAAGTGAAACACAAGCGTTACTTTACAACTTCAACAGTCTAAAACATAGGTACAGTACATGACTCGTAAAACTAACTAACAGGACTCTAATGACTTACATCTGTGTACCACATACACTTTGAACCAGTTGATTGCTCTTTTTGTATCACATCACAATAAATTAGCAAAATTTAGCAAAGTCCATTTAGAAGAGAAGTGCTGCTGATGAAGTCAGCATTGATATCGTGGATCGTTGATGAACATTCAAGTGGAAGAGTAGGAAAACTGAAGAGAAGATGTTATGGATGAATTTGGGGAAAGAAAACCACGAATGGTGATTTGTAAACACTGGAAATAGGAATTCTTGGAAGTCTAGATGACATACCGTAAATTCCGGACTATTGAGCGCACCTGGATATAAGCCGCACCGGCTAAAAATAGGTAAAAAAATGTATTTGTACATATATAAGCCGCACTTGATTATAAGCCGCAGGTGTCCACGTTATAACAAGAGCTATTTACACAGAAAGACGTGACACAAAGACATTTTTTTAACTTTTAATGAAATACGTACTACTGGTAACATCCGCAAATATGAAGCCTACTGTAAATCCTTTATCAAACAGTGTCTGTAACGCGGCTGATGAAAAAGATTACCGTAATATATTTCACAGGAAAAAGTCCATCCATTGACTGCCTCAGAATGACTTCATTACTCACTTCCTCAGTCTCTTTTTCGTTGTCGCTGTCAGTGTCAACTTTACGTGCAGCAGCTCTATTTCCTTCTTTGACAGCCAGGTCGATCGCCTTTAACTTGAAAGCTGCATCATATGTATTTCTCCGTGTGTTTTCCATGATGAGGGTGCGTGCATAAAGCGCAAAATGACTGATATTAAGATCCGATGTGACGAAGTCAAATGTTTTTGCGGCACAAGCTCATTGTCCCACAAGAAAAATCCATAAATAAGCCGCATCGTTTTAAAAGCCGCAGTGTTAAAAACCGCGACAAAAAGTAGCGGCTTATAGTCCGAAATTTACGGTAATCACTTTCTATGAGAATAAAGACGACGTACAAAAATGACATCAACAAAAGTGAATTCTTTCAGACACAATGAATGTCAAAGCAGCGTCTGAGGCTGCTGCTGCAGTGGAAATAGATCTCAGAGCTTGGAAAGCTTTCAGTGGATTTCCCTGAGTAACACAACTGGCCTTAAAAAAGACTTTAACAACAAGCTGTGTGTATGCGTGTATTACCATGCAGCATGGACAGGACCAACTGATGTGTTGGTGCAGCTGTCATTTATTCTATTCTCATTTGGCCATCGTTTAAAATCATTGGCACGTTAATATTTCAGTGCTGAATCACATAACAGGAACAGCTGCATGTGTGATCTCCTCTTTTTAAGAGTTTTTAAACGTTCTAACAATCAAACTTGTCGTATGACTCTGAAGAGTTTAGGTCTTCACAAGGATGCACGAGAGAGGAAAGTAAAGTTGTAATGCTGACATTTAATGTAAGAGCTCTTTATTTAATGTCTTCTTCTACATTGAACGGTCACATCCAAGCCTTATTTCTAGATCAGTTGCTAATGTGGGCTGCAGCATTATGACATTTGATAATTGAAACCAAGTGACAAACTCTTGACAAGACAAGGGGATGGTTGCAGAGTCGTCAGTAGAGCCAGCTGCCACATGCCATGCCTGAGCATGACAGCAGAATTATGTTCGATGGAACAAAGCCACTTCACAAAGAGTTGTGGTTTGTGTCCATGACAGGCCGTCTTTTTTCATCTCTAATGCCACGCAGGCTGTGCTGTTTGTCCCTGTGACCTCTGCCCCAACCCAAAACACAGGCAGTGAAAAGGAATTTAGCTTAAAACACGACTGACTGACAATTTAACAGCAACAGAGAGCGTCCTTTTGTGTGATCCATTTCCACAGAGAAAATCATCAGTGTGGCGTCTGCTTTTCAATTCACACAGTGAACAGCCACTTTAAAAAGGTTGAAAATCTATTCTCCTGCGAGGTAAGCTTTGTTCAGGGACCCAGTACACATCAGCTGCCTGTAGCAGGAGTGTCAGGTAAACATTCCCCTAATCAGGTCACAGTGACAGGAGTGTGATTCTGATCTGCATCCTGATCAAGCAATGCTGACAGACGACATGACACATAGCATTAAAAAAAAAAAAAAAAAAAAAAAAAAAAAAAAGTGAAGGAAAGGTACGACAGCATCTTTCCTGCGTCTCCCTACTGCAGTCCCTTTGAGACATCACACACACACAGACACACACAGACATCATCTGGGGGAAAAAAACTGTTAGGTTGCAGCTGGCACCATTGTTGGCATAATCACATGTTTTGTGAGAAAGCTAATGAGTGTGCGCACGTGTGTCTGTGTGCGTGTGAGTGAGAGAATGTTCCTCAGTTGGTGTTTAAGATGAGAAATGAAAACTATAAAAGGTGAGTTTTTGTGTATGAGGTTATAAGAAAATAATTTGGATATTGACAAAATATAACAATATATTTTGAAATAAATCACATCTTTCTGTTATTTCTGAAAACGTAAAGAAGAATCATACACAGCAGTCATGGGGAAGAGTAAGGAGAAAATGGTGAGAAATATGTTCTTACCCCTTGGTTTCCATTAAACCTGATCAATGGACACGATGACAGCACCTATAAAAAGACAAAAAAACAGAGTTGTAAAATTAATCACATTTCAGTTTTGATTTCAGATCAATCTCCAGACTACATTGTTTGAGTTCCATTAATAAATGGATTTATTGTTTATTTTCATTAACCTTCTTTGGGCTCTTGACATGTGGGAAAAAACACTATGTTCTTCACTATATCTCTGAAGAGCTGAGTGCTGCAACATCACTTTAGAAATGTTAACAGGTTAAACTCAATCTGATTTATGAATTGACCAAGGAAAGTTCTTCTATCCTTTTTTTAACAACTGGAGAGCAGATCAGGCTTTATGACTATTTATTAAGCTTCTGTATGAACACATTTTTACACAGGCTGGGAACGACACACACACACACACACAATTACACACATTAGCCATGAACAAACCACGAACATTTCAGTTTCTGCTCAAAGCTGCGAGACAGATTAATGCTTCAAATCTGGACAAACTCAATTCAAATCATGAAGATGTTTCTACAGTTTAATTAGATTTTCAATTTCACCATAGCTCTACCAAATCAGGTGTCTGAAAATCGGAGGCCTTCAATGCAAAGTGAACACATTGTGTTTCCACTATAAGTTCAATCATATTTTTGTTGTTGACATAAACTTAGCCTAAAAAGGGAAAAAAACAGAAATCACAGTTTATAAAGAGTGTGTTGTTGTCCACCCAGCTAGGCAGCAATCACCTAGTAGCTGGAGCTTGACGCTGACATTTTTAGAATATTTCCAACATAACAGCTCCAAATAAGGCTCAGATCATCAGGTCATCTTATGAGGGAGAAAGGCAGCCATTCAGTGTGATTAAACGTTAAAACTGTCTTATATTGAAATGATCTGTTTATCAATCAGTAGATTTCCTATTTTTAGAAAAGTCGGGTAACAGTCCAAGGATATATGACTACATGTTCCTGATTTGGGTCGATATGCTGTTTTTTGCTCATGTGATACCAAATGTGAGGTTTGTGGCTTAAAGACAGGTGACTGGCCAAACAGGAATTTGGTCATGCTTTAATATGTAGGTTAATCCTGTGTGAGAACACTCCCAGCACATCTGACACGAATTAGCAAGACAAGATCAACTATTTCACCTAATGAAAGATAAATGCAGAGTAATAGCATCCAGCATGTAAGAGCAGTTTTGAAAATGCAGGAAAAGAGGTAGACCTGGGACAGGTTTTCAACTCTGCTTTAAGCTGTTTCACTATCAGACCCAGGAGTCCTGGGGTTACGCTCTGTTAGTCTCAGTTAAAGAGGGACAATAAAAAGACATAATGCTATCTTCTTCTGAGCAATGGGTCAACAGAGAGACAAGTAATGTGTTCTTATTAAACACAGGTGATGAGCTGTAGGAGGTCAAGTGAATCTGAGGGGTTTAATTATAAAGCATTCAGACAACAAATCAGTTTGGAGTCCCACGCTGTAATAGAACAAACCAGCTCCCTGTCTCTCTCAAATGCTGTGGGAGCTGCAACGTGAAAACAGTAAGCAACTTACGGAGAGCACAACCCAAAACAAAGTGTCCTCAAAAAGTCTATTGAAACATCCTTCAAAAGTGGGATTTTCCTCTGATGTCACAAACGTCAAACTGAAAATAATTCAAAACATTTGACAAGGAAATTCCAGCAACAAAAAGGGAAACATTGTGAGATATGAGATAAATAATTAGAGATTGGACACTATTGGAGGGAAGTTCCACCTCTGTGCTGCTTTAAAGGGATACTTCACCCAAAAAGCGTCATATTGCATCACATGAAGAAAACTTCCAGGCAAAGAAAAACATATTTTTTCTCATCTCAGGGCAAAATGAGGGCTGGATTCACGACCATTCAACACTACTACCATGTTTCTAATGATACACAGCTTCATGCAAATGGGTGAAGTATCCCTTTAATGGCTCAATTGGGAAGAGAGGAGTTTACTTTAATCTTTTTCAACTTTCAAATGCAGAGTTTAAATCTTAATGTCAGGTGAATGTTTATATTTTGCACTTCATAGAAATCTAAACCAGGTCAATACTACAGTGGCTGACAGGGGAAACTGATCTGTACCAGCCAAAATTACGTATATCAGGGAAAACGTACAGAAACTTCAGAAATCATATTTAAAAGCAGATGCAAGTGTAAACAAAAACAAATGCAATCACTGAAAAGTGCAGCAAACAAAAGAAACGTGCTGCAAAAAGCCAAAACACCTGCATTAATAAGAAAACAGTGTCATGACACGATCCAAAAGGAATTTATCAAGAAAAAATCTGCAAATCTAGGAGTTTCAAAGGGACTCCAGCCAGGACTTTGTGTGAGACGGCTGAGCAGGCCTACTGTAGAGGAAGGCCTGGAATGTACGCAGCTAAAACTAACACTGACTGGAGGGCTAACTGGGCTCTGTAGCTAGCCCACCCCTCTTTACTCAACAACAGTCATTTAGGCTGACCCACGAGACAAGATAAATCAAGTTTGACAATAGAGAGAAAAATAGCGCAGTGGTTTTGCTGGGTTTAGCTCCAAGACATTCCATGGCTGCACTCGCCAAACCCACGCTCGGGTCTCTGGACTCTATCATACGCAGGAGAAGGACAGGGATGTGAATTAACCGTTAGACCACACAACAATAAACGCCGCCAGAGCAGAGTACATCCAGGGACCATAGCCCAGTGTTTACTATGCAACAAAACAACCTTAAAACATGGAGAGAAAAAAAAAAAAGCTTTGAGAAATGGCGACTGATGGACTGATACGGCCGAAGCTCTTCTGACTTAGTGCTGCAACTAACAGTACTGAAAGCTCTGAGACTACAGACTGCTGGGTAATCTAATGATTATTTCATTTTCAATATTTTATCCATCCCAAAAGTTCAACACCATCCAGAGATTGTTTGATTAAACAGTCAATTATTTCACTATCCTAGGATAGACTTGTTTTGTTGTAGGCCGATCGCTGAATTCACTCAACGCCACAGTTTTGCTCCGTCTGACGGAACGCGCTCTGCCTCAGCGGGTCGCTTCTCGAGCGTGAGCGCAGCCCCCTTGTAGCTGTACAAATGGTGTCACAAGATCATGTGCAAACAGGATGTTGCTCACTTTGTCTTTCTGTGGATGGTTTGCTGGTCATTCTGTCCCTGTTTGGATGTAATGTTAAAAAAAAACAACAAAAAAACATGATCAAGAGTCTATATATTCTTTTTTATTTTGACATTGTCTACATGCTCTGTGTTTCTGTCTATGTCAACCTACTCTGTTCAGCTTGACTCATGCTTGCAGCATCTCATAGACGGTGCGTATTTTGAGACTGAACAGAGCCGATTGGCGCTGGTTTGTGAGGATTGACTGTGTAGAAGCAAACAGTGCTGTTACACACAGTGCTGATGGACCATGTGGAAAATGCATTTGGTTAGTCTTGCTATAAAACATGATGTAGAAGACTGGAGACATTGTACACTTTAGAATAGCAATCCAGCTCATCTAAATCCTTTTGACCTCAATAACATGAAATCCAAATCAAAAGGTAGAACGCCACCATAGTACATGTGTCAATTGGTCCATGGCTTCAAACTCCCAGGGCCTATCCAGGAACAGCAGACCTTTCATGGAGCCACACACCCTGCTCTACCCCTACAGTGTTAAACGCAGCACCAGTTTTAGCACTCCCACCCTATACCCTCTCCCTCCCCCAGCCCAGCACTGCTAACATAGTGCTACCCTCAGCCTGTTCATTTGAATGGGCTGCTGACATGTCACTATTCTCTGGGACCTGAGCCCAGAATGTTCCACAGAGCTAACCTTAGGGCCAGAGTGTGGGTCCCAAACGTGGATCAATGACAAGGCTGTAGATGTTTTCACACTCAGCCACCCAGCAACAGACTGAGGATCAGCTGGACGTAACATGGACACAGCCCGTGTTCAAACTCAATTCATGAACATTTTGTTAGTCAGAATTGTTTGCCGTCGGGCTGTCCTTTTTTAAATAGAGTATTATTAAAATAAAAATGTTGATAGAGTTAAACACTTCAGAACCCTCAAGAGTGTTTCAGACACCATTTGTGTGCAAAGGATGTCTTTTTACATTCTCCATCAACCTTTCACAAAAAACAAGCCTTCAAATGCCTGATAATTTAATCCTGAAAAATGCAATTTTGCAACAACGTTCTTGCTTCAGGAAACTTTGAATGTGCCTTTCGAAGCGTGAATTAAAAAAAAAAACATTTTAATTGCCATAACTCTTTATTTTGTGTCTCAGGTGTCACTGCAAGAGGATGTCTTTGTGTTTAGATGTACACAGGAATAGCTCTGTCTAAAGCCCTGGGATCATGGCTGTGGAACCCCACTTGGTGTTTAGTTGCATCACTGCCATGCCGATGTTCCACGGTGTCTAGGATTTCAGAGGTGGAAGGGCACTTTGTGCCATGTTCTCTGCAAGGGTGAAGTTGTACTGGGTGTCCCTACTCAGTGCTGCACTGCATCATTGTAGAGCATGTAAAAATATAGTTATAAATATCTGTGGCAGACGAGCATGAAAGGTGTTTTTTTGTTGTCGTCGTTGTTGGGTAAAGCACAAAGGTTTAATTGGCCCTACTTGTTGGGGTATTGACTGTAAATTGCTCCTCACAGCTATCAAGAAACCCTTTGAAGCCTTTACTGTTCTTAACCCTCTTCATGCTGGGCTACCTTTCATCTCGCTCTTTAAATGAAACTCCAGATGTCTGGTGTTTGCACACTTGCTTTGTTGTTGGGACAGGATACATGAAGAATGTCTCACACAAACAACTCACACACTGTACACTTCACTCATCGTTGGAACTACTCAGCAGCATACAATAAGTCATTAAAGCTAGTGTGGCTCGATGCATGCTGGGAGTCTGGATTATTTGTTTTCACATTTGTTGGTTGACGTGAAAATGGGATCTCAATGCATATTCGACTGATTAAATTAAATAAATAAAAGATATTCTGCAGAAAACCTGTACGGCATTCAGACTTGCCTGAAAATATCTAACTTTTAAAATGGAAATATTTACATGACGAGAGAACATTTTAGCTCTTGATGCCAGCATTAAAGCAGATTTCTAGAACGTGTAAAAATAACTTGCAAGATCTTTAGAAATCTGTATACCTAAAGGATGATTCAAATCAATAAAATGAACATTTTTAATCCACATAAGATTACTATCCACTATCAACAAACACGTCTCTCTCTGTCTCTATCCATTGTATATGTGATGTTCCTGTAGTGTTAAAAGTATTTCTGGGCTCTTTCATTTATTCCTGTAACTTAGCTGTCAAGCAGACGAAACAAGCGTCCTTTCAAAATAAAAAACATAAAATAAATGTACAGTAGGTGTAAGGCAGTTAAAAGCTGAATAAAAGCATTACATAATGACGCATTTAAAATCCAGGCGTTTCAATCGTGACTCCTTTACGTGACGTTGATGCATCACAACCCATTTCAAACACGTAGGGAGAGACTGTAGACTGGGAGGTTTGTTAATCGCTCGAAGATAACTCCTGATGGAGCAACTCGGCTGATAAGGTCAAAGCTACTGTACGCGTCACTTTTCCAACTTCAAACAGGAGTTTCAAAGTTCATCAATATCCATCCACACTCTGCGCTCACAAACGCTGACTTTCGGCAACACAACGCCAGACCACATTGCCGACGTACTCCAGCCTCATGGCTCTGTAGTAAAAGAGTCCAGGTGATAAACTGGCCTCCCTCATCACCCGATGTTTGGAGCTTTATGAAGCACACAATTAGACAAGGCAGATACTACTTAAATGTTTGACAGCGGATATCTAAGCAACAATGATAAAACCTTCCACTTTTCAAAATGACAGAAATTAGTCACCTCAGATCCCAATTGGCTAATTAAGTACTGTTAAAAGAAACAGTGATGCAACAGAGTGATAAACATGACCCTGTCCTCCCCGTTTTAAAGGGTTGCTGGCTTCAAATTCAAAAAAGACAAAACAATGACAATTCCCAGTTTCGGCACTATACGTCTCTTTGTGACATTTTCAGTTTAACACGGGGCATAATGTCACGATATGCAAATCATCAACTTCTCTTTTTAATTGCATTGTACACTAAATCCCAAACTTTCAATAAACAGGGTTGTAACTGAAAGGATGCAATGTGACTCTACGGAAGATCAGAGATTTTATTTGTTTATGGGAGTCAAATAGTTACAGGTGTATTCACCCTCATGCTAATTTTCTCCGGAGGCACACACAGAGTGGGATACAAAAACCCCAGATACAAAAACCCCTGTCATCATGAAAGTAAACCTGTTCCAGACACCAATTTTGACAAATCAAAATCATTTCACAGCTTCTCAATGAGTCAGCGACTTGAAAAGACAATAGACTGTGACAATCCTGAGGGACATCAGAGATTAGCTCAACGTAACACGCTCAGGTTTGCATTTGCATATATATTATTATATAACCATTGAATAGGAATTAGTAGTGTGTAATACCATCAAATATAAAGTAATGGAAGTTGTGAAGTGGCTGTGTGCGAAGCGAAAGTCCACAAATATGCTGATTTACTTTGTATTGTGGTTTCCAATGGTTATACAACTCACGACCTGGAACACAGTGGTACAAATGTATAACAGACTTTGAGCTTTCCACCCGTAGCTTGACATCACTAAAAAAAAAAAAAGAGGCTTTTGTAAACATGTTGAATGTTCTCTTATGGTATGGTGTATGATAGGCTGGTCTACATCTCAGATAGAAGAAGCGGTGTCACAAAAGAAGGAAGAAAGAAAACCTTGGAAGTACACTTGACAGAATTCATAGAAAACTCATGATGAATGTGATTTATAAGTGATTCCTTCAACATTTGGCCTCATATAAGTTTCATGAATTGATTCAGGCAGGAAGCCTGAGCATTGATTCATAACGATTTACTTTACAACTTCTGCTGTGTGATAGAAAAAAAGAAAAAGAAATAAATGCATCAATTCCTTCCTCAGACTCTAATTCACACCTCATATCCAAGCGTCACTAAGAAAGGACTGGCATAAAGCTCGTGTGTTGAACCAAAGAACAAACGCTGAATGGACTGGTGTGTTAAAAAATGACCAAACAGGTCAGAGAGTGTGCTCTGTGACAGCAGGTTGACACGGTCGCACATAGAACACCATGACATTTAGAGGGATATTTGGCATCAGCGGTTATGGTCATCTCTTGCAGCGTCCCGTGATCTGCTTAAACTGGGGAGTCAGCATTCCTTAAATAACCAAAAGTACAGGCGCAGGCTGACCAGCTTCAAGAAACTAAGTCTCCACCCAGTCTCCATTACTTCCCATACCATTCCCATAGGGGACCAGACAGGAGGTGAACTGCCACCAGGAACAAGAGCACAACTGACAGAGTGTAAACTGACCTCCTTAGTGAAGCCTGTCACCACAACCACTTCACTGAGGATGGCTCTGCACAGAAACCGGTTTAGATGGTTTTATTATCATGAAGTTTTAAGATGTCTAATAATACACAGTGTAAAGGGAATTTATGTTTCATTGATGAAAACAGAAAAAAAAAACCCACTTTAAACTAAAAAGGGGTTTGTCTGCCTGGGGAAGCCACTTATCAAAACACAATCATTCCTACTTTACTGTGATCTCCCCCCCCCCCCCCCCCCCATCTAAATTTAATAGTCAGAAGGATATACATACGAGCCACCTAGTCAGTGTACTTTCCATCTTTGAAAAATGCCAAGTTAGTTTCCTGTAAAAACGTCATAATTATTGTCACAACATAATTGTTGTCTTGCTTATCTGGTTCCGTAGGTCATAATGTTTATTTTTAAAATGCCCGTCAGTAAAAACAATATCTTACAAAAGAGTACGCTTAAAGCTTGCGTCATTATAATTATTCCAGGGCTTTAACTATCATTGCAACACAATGGATCATGAAACTCCAGATGGGTGCCACTACTGTGATGCATTACCTGCAACATACGAGAGTCATGCTTAAAGCTTTAATCAGTGACCCATGACCTCACCACAAGACACAAGTTGAGACTTGGGCTAACAAAAGGTTTTAACATGGCTAATCATGAACAGCTGCATTGACAGTGCATGGACACTTTGTATGTACAGTAAGCTTCACTTGAATGCAGTAAACAAGCTTAATCAGTTCGAACAATACTCTTGTTTTTTTTTCTTTTCATGAGTTCTGAATATTTCAGGCAACGACAAAAACAAGAAAACTGACAACCAACAAATACAATTTCCTCAAACTCTGTCTTCCCCGTCTTTGCTCTACTCCAAACAGTCATCCAGAGACAACTTTTATCAGTACGCTTCATGACCTTCAGCTCGATGACGATTAAGAAGCCATACTCATTTCCTTGCTAATGTCAGTTTATTAAAAAAAAGGTCTCTGTGGACTGCCAGTCCTGCAGCAGGACTTCCAGTTCACCCTTGTCCTTAGCTGCACCAAAAGAGGAACCAGCTGACAGTCACATCGCATCCAGGAAGTAGTCATTACACTTGTCAACTGGTAATGCATTATGCAGTTACAGACAGTACTAAGAAACAGTCAGAGTTAAAGTTTCCTCCAGCGAAGAAGAATGCAACGACTTTACAAAGACTGCCTGCAGTAGGACTGGGGAAATACACCCAGGTTTAAGATCAGTGTGTTTATGTGTTCATGTCGTTTATTGGGCTTTAAAATAAAATCCTTTTCACCTCATTTCTTTACAGGAAAAATGACTGAGCTATATATTGTGTATCGTCACTCAGCTCTAAATTATTGAGAGATGACTTTTAGTCCATACTGGCTAGTCTTACTGAAGCTGTGAATACTGTTGGAACTAGCCAGGGTCTACACTCTCTTGAAATAATTGAAATACTTCTATCATACAGAGGCCTAAAACAGTCTGAATTTAGCATCCTTGTGAACGTCGGGGTCTGCCAAGGTGATAAACTTTACAGTCAAACAATCACAAACCTGAGGAACATGCATTACACCCCAGATCACACCACATCTTCTAAACTGAAATGTGTGTGTCACTCTGTTGTTCTGCCTTTTCCTTTGCTCAGTTCCCACCTCACCCTTGATCTTGGGAGCCAGCCAGGGTTTGAATTATGAGGAAGCTGGCAGGGCTCAGCCTTTCTACAAGATACCCGAGCCAGAGTAGAAGCAGTCTGAGCTCAAGTTTGGGGTGGTGGCATGCCTGGTAATGATCCGCCTTTAATTTCATTAAAGCATAATCGAAAGCATACCACCAACCTTATATGTTAATAAAATGCTCGAAAGAAAGATAATTGGCTGACTGGGTGAAACTTTAAACAGCGGTTACTCTTTCAGCTCATTTAAAACAATTGTCATTTTTTCTGTTCACGGTAAGATTATTTTTACACACCGGCTTTAACATTTTCAATCAAGTAATATATTTTAGTGTTTAATTAAATAAAACCTGTTCTGTTAAAGTGTAGCAGTCCTTCTTTGATGAAAGATAATCAACACTTGCGGACGAGTTGCTGGACTGTGTTCATGGTTTAACGCTATGCTGCAATAAAAGATGGCCCACAGCTGAGATACCCTCCATTATCCTAATATAAGGTTGCGAAATAAGAAGTGCTATCTACCACAGGCTAAATGAAGAACAAACCGTAAACTCTTACTCAGCAGAAAAGAAGTAGCCCAGAGTTGGTGTTGACAGAAATATACGTCATGTAACAAACCTGAACACGTTTTTCTTAATAAAACAGACGTGGATCTTGTGTTAATCTGCGTTTATGCACAACGTTTTCTGTGTTAGTTCGAGGTGAAATGTATATTTGCACTACTGCTTGGTTGACTTGTAAGGCTGTCATTAAATTTCAGCTCATAGCTCTTGTGAGGGAAGCAGACGCTCGTTTGCTCGAAGTGTTCACGTTTATACAGCTAATATCCTTCAGACGAGCAGCACACTGCATGATCCCTTTCAGCCAGAGAAGTGGTTCCATGTATGCTCCTCATTTGACGATGTGAAGACAGAGTGAGACGAGGCCACAATAAGAGCGGTTAAAGTCATGCAAACAGTGCCCTGTATCACTGATGTCTGTTTGATGCTTAAAGCTGATTAAGAATAGATTTTAGAATTAAAAAAAAGGAACAGTCAAAATATAGTACGGCCTGTTCATGCTGCTCTAAAATGTTACCACAAACCAGGCTCACACTGTACAACGTGCACACACATGATTATTACACAATGGCCAAGAAGTGGTCACACCATGAGTAAGGGCTTTAACAGAGAAAAGGTGATACAGTAAGCATATATTGAGCAATACAGCTTCATTGTAACTGTAAAACACAACGTCTCCTTTATGCTCCATGAGCAAGCACACTGTGCCATAAAACAAACACACAGGGGTCTCTGTTTAGATGTTCTTGTCAATGTTTGAACAGTTTAATGTTATGAAGCATAAACCATAAACAACGTGAAAAAAAAACATGTTTTTGTAGAAATGGAAGAATGGGGCGTAAGATGGGGGGAAATGATGCTTCTTTAGGCGAGTCCTGCCCAATATAACTCTGAAGAGATCATGACTACTAATAAAAAAAAGTAATGAAAATGGACATGCATTGGCAGGAGTTAAGCGGGGTACACACTTCCAAAGATTATCTTGAGGGATTCTCCCGCGGTGTCAGGTGTGTAAAGAGTGATTTTAATCTCCCAGATTTGCTCAGAAGACGGTCGAGGCCGCCCTGATTTGAAATCGGAAAAAATTCAGCGAGTTCAACATTTACAATAAGAAATCCTGTTGTGTCGGGATAACGCGGATAGACAGTGGATTATTTCGGGGGACAAAACAATAGCCAATGGTGAAGCAAGCTAATGGAAGCAGGAAGCACAACAAACATTACCATTGTGACAACAGCAAACGTAAAGCATCGAGTTAGATGGATGCTATGAATTCAGGACCAACTTGGTGTTTTCTGGCAACGCCACAACATTTGTACAAACGTGTCCTTAAAACAAATCATTGTAATTGTTGTTTTTTTTCCCTAAACTTGTTGTCTTTAAACTGTTTTAATCATGACGTGTGCTGCTGCCTTCGAGGTCAGGTCACCCATGTGAAAGAGATCTTGATCTCAATGGGTTAATTACCTGGTTAAATAAAAAATAAATATAAAAAAACAAAAAAAACATCACAATCCAACACACAAGGAGCTGGACAAGACCTTTTCCGTAATGGATGTAACAGCTACATTTGTTAACTCTTAGGTCACGTTTGAGCATGTTTAGATAGTCCACACTCTGGTAGTGGGTGAATGAATGCGTTAACATGGTCAACTTTTAACCGTAACACCTTCGTGGACTTTTTTTGTTTCAAGTGATGTACTGTAAATGGTGTCCTGTGTGCTGTTTAAGTATTGCGAGTGACCCAAACTTAGTTCTTCATAAAATATACCGTCAATTGCATGTTACAAAAAAACAACATTTGACGACGGAAATTACAGCGCACAAGTTCAAACAAAGATTGCGATCCAGGATCCTGGTCAGTACGGACAGGAATTAAACTATTCATTGAAAAACAACTCAATGTACTTCAAGTGTTGGGCACAACTTTGGCATTTAATGTAGAACAAAAAAAATACACTCCTCATAATAAGTTTGGGATATTGTGTATTAGGGTGATAGACATCTCATTTTGTGTTTTCCATGTGATGGTCTCACTGTGTACAGTGCACCTTACAGACTGGGGCCAATATAAAACAATACAAAAAGACAACCTTTTTCAATGTGGCATTAATTTCAACATACTGGGGATATAAAAAGCTGGTATTGTCAGTAAGTCATTCCCAGTTCTTCATTCAAGCAGCCGTGAACACATGACGTCACTTAACGGACGAGCAGCTCCACCTGGCCATAGTGCGCCTTCAGGTCGGTAGCAGGCAGTCAGATGTTGCTTGTGAACTTGGTGTGTCTCAAAGTGTCATCAGCAGACTTGCAGCAAGACACAGAACTACTGGCAGTGTTTGTGACAGACCCACGAGTGGAGCCCCCCCAGAATTGGCACAGCTCGACTTCAGGAAGTCAGAGTGCCTCATATGGTATGGTCAGTAATGTCCCCTGACCTGAACCTCATAGAGCACGTCTGGGACCAGCTGAAGCAGCGACTTGATGCTGGTGCTCCACCCCCATGTGACCTGGCAGAACCGTGTGTAGCACTTGTGGAGAAGTGGAACGCGTCGCCTCAGAACAACATCATGAGGATAGTTAGGAGCATGAGACGTCGCTGTTAAGCTGTCATTGCGGCAAACGGTGAAAACACCCGCCACTGACTGTCAATTTAGGTTATTTGGGGCTCTTTGTTATCCTCTAAATTGTTGGGGTAATAAATATTACACTCATTAAAATGGTGCTTCTTCTCATTCAAAAGGAAACTATTACTAAATTCATTAAAATTCAGACCAAATAGGAAAAGCACTCGCGTAAATAACAATATCCCAAACTTAATGCTCCATCTACCGCTGTAGACTTTTAGTATAAAGGGGGGCATTAGGAACTATAACAACTATGAGACATTACTTTAGCAAATGTTTTGATTTTTGGGCTAGATTGACTGGCCTACCTCCAGCCCTTTGTGCTTTTCACGTGACAGAGTTATGAATAGGGATTACAAAAAGCATTATCACTCCTTTAGGGGGTCAAGCGGTGAAACGCGTACATGCACAGTTCATTTCCAGTTGCTATACTGTGGAGGTTAGATTATAGATATACTGTATATACAGTATAATTACTTTTTTTCCCCCGCAGCTGTTTGATAACTGCATTTGAGGGATTAACAAATGTGTATAGACATCTATCTACAGATCAAACAAAGATCTAAAATATATATTTTTTTACTCCCCAACATCGATATCGGCCCACAAAATCCCACATGAATTGACCCCTACCATTATTTTCTGACAAATACCAAAAGCACAAACATGACAATGTTTAAAAGCATGTACCAACAACAAACAGAAAATGACTTCCAAAAACATATGGCAAAATCTGACAACCGTCACCGCTGCTCAAAAACACAGTACAGAAGTAAAGAAATAGTTCAGACTGAAAAATAAAATAGAGATACTAAAATAAGCAATAACAAGTAGCAGGTGGAATAATAAGATATGTACCAGTGCAAATGTTTTAGAGATGGAACATAAAACTTCCATCAAAAGCAAAGGTCCTTTAAAAACTTCAAAAAGGTTAATTAGCAATACTTTTAAAAGTCAAAGGTTTTTGCTCTATAAATGTAAAACTTCTCCAGTGTGTCATACATTGGGTCTACAGCTGGTAGTCTATCAGGCCCTCAGCCTTGCACACAGAAACAGAAGCTGGAGATACGGCCCTGTCCTGCTGGCCTACAAGGTTTTCCCTGTCAAATATTTATAGAAGCTGAAACGCTAGATGGCCATCAACAAACTCAGGCTATATACACCAGAAGCTAAAAGAAGCACCAGGAGCAGGACACAGGTTTAGATGATTAGAGGCAGAATTTCACCTTTCTTCCTCAACAAGGACAAACTATGTTAAAATGTGAAAAACAACTTCGACGCACCTCTGAAGCGATCAAATGAACATGAGCCTTTGGTGACAGTGAGGGGGGGTTGGGAGAGGAGATGGACATCTTGAACACGAATACTGGGTACTTTTCCAAACTATTCACGATGTTGTCATTCATTTTTCGTCTAAAAGAGGGGATTTTTGAAAGTTAACAACCGATAAAGACTGCAGGCAGGGCTTATACTCACACTATGGTGGTCGTTAACAGTAAATGATCATAGCTGCTGGCTAGTTCAGCTAGCAAGGTTTGCCAGATTTTTTTTTGACAGCTCAACAAACTTTCTGGAAACATCTGTACACACAACAAAAGTTAAAGTCATATTTTTTGTTTGACATTTTTAAAGGCCGTTATGGCCATTTGTTGAGGCACTGTTTCAAACAGAGCTGAGTTTAAACTGTTGCGCAAACATCCCCCTAAAAAATGAAATAAGTACCAAAGGCTCGGTCTGCAGTAAGCTCAATGACCGACTCACGACGTGTAACGCTCGGGGGCTGAGTCTGGGTGTAGCTACCTTACATCCACCAGCAGACAGCCCGGCCAGCTGGGAGCAGTTGGTCGCTGAAGTAGACACTTTTTAAACCAAACTAAGCAGGAGCCTCACTGTGTCATGGTGCTGTCTGAGTATCACAGCATGAAGCAGCAGACTGACCTCACTCCGCCTGTCACTGACGCCCCGCACACACACACACATCACATTACATCTAAAATAAAAAATGTCGCGGAACTGGAATACAGGACATTTACCTTGCTGCTCTGGTAGCCTTCAAACGCTTTCAGTGCGCTGTCAGTGAGTTTCACATGGAACACGGAGACATTGCTGCCGTTGCTGACTCTTCCACAGGACAGTCCGTAGCACTGCTCCTCCTTCAGCGCCGCCATCTTGCTACCGTTCCCACCACGCGCACGGACGCACTCTGTCGTAAAGCGAGATCTCCCGTTGCTTTTCAATGAATATTCAATGACCGGTCACTGATGATGAAGTCATTCAGCAGTCAGGAAAGCATTCTGGAGCCACATATACTTTAGAAAAACTAACCTGCACAAAAGTAGACACTTTATTATTTAATATACAATCCGTTAAATTACTGTTGATGGGACGTTAAAAGAAAATAATGATTTTTAAAACTCAATTTTTAACTTCGCCTACTCTGACACAACACGTGAATCTCACAGTCAATGTGTGGATTTTTATATTTTATATATTTTGACAGAAAATAATGGCTGAAAAGTGTTGTTTATTAATTCCTTTAGAGCATTTCGGAAGGAGCACTGCACGTAGGTGATGCGTAGGAAGAGGGGAAACGACAGGTCATCCGATTACGTCAGCGAAACGTCAATGTCTGAAAAAAAAAAAAAAAAAAGAAGACAGTTGGGGAAATATCCAAAACATTTTTGGGAATGTCCTAATCTGAACAAATAGACCATGATACAAACACTGAATGTATTCAAGTCATAGCTATACGGCTTCCTTGAAAATATGATTGTTCTAATACAGTTTACATTTATGACTAAGAATTTCAGTTAAAGATGTCTCCTATTGAAGCACACTGATGTTTAACTCTGAGTGCATGTGTGAGACATACAAGCAGCAGAGCCGTTTTTATTAGAAGTGTAACAAGACTGCTGCAAGATATTCCGACTTCAGAGAAAGAAATAGCTTTTATAATAATCATTGGAAACCTTCTCAATGAGGTGCAAAAGGTACATTGAGTAATGATGACACAATTGAAGTTTGATAATTAATACATTTTATTGTTTTACAAAACCAACAGAATGCTGGGAATGCCAGGATAAGTAATGAACAATCCAATTTTCATTCAATTTAGACTAAAAGTGACATTTTGGTCCGTGGAAATTTCACATGGTCTGAAGGAGATTTGTGGGTGGCACAGTAATTGTAATTTAGACAGCGATAATCAAAAAATGTGAAATAAATTAACACATAAGGGAACATAATCACAGGAAAAGTACACCAGTGAAAAAGATGTGTAAAGAAAAGAATATACAAAAAGAAGTTGGACTTGAAGGGACTGTCTTCAACATTTGGTCTCAATCATCAATAATTGAGGTAATAACGACTAAGATTAAATAACTAAAACAAAGTATACTTCAGCAAATTTAACAGCTACATTACTTTAAATTACCAAGGATGAACCAGTATGATAGGCAACTGCACCTCTGTCAACAAGAAATTAGTCATAGAAGAAATGTTTAAAATAAAGTCAATCTACTTTAACCAATTCTGCTCTGTATACTGTATATTCACCACTCATCAGGATTCAGGACTCTTGACTGTGTATAATCCTGATGTTCTGAATACTACAAGTTAACATTAGAGCAGACAGAGTTTGTCCTGATTTATCCAGCCAGTACCTCTGAATCACATAACAGACCCTTATTTCTCTTCTGGCATGATCAATAAAAACAAACACATACACAAAATATATAGCTCGCCAGAGGTAACCATGGGCACAAACAAAGTAGCATGAGCACAGTAGATTGTTTGGGTTGATTGGCAACAAGTCGAGTTTCAGTCAAGATGAGAAACGAGTTAAGTTAATAGAGCAAAAAAGAAAAAAAGTAGTTTTTTAATGTTTTCTATGTACTGGTAGTAGAACTGTTATAAAAGCAAGATCACACATTAAGTTGAGATTTCTCTATGAATATTAGCCAGCTGTTATTATCTTTGGCTTCAGGCCAGAACCAGATAGCAGTAGTGCTCCCTCTTGTGGGACATTGCTTCAAGATCACATCCTCCAGCTTGGAAAAGCAATCAAATACACAGTTTATGTATGAAACAGCTTTGTCGTTTAGGCTGTGTCTGATTGTCATTACCTTTTGAGGCAGTGCATTTGCTTAACTGTATTGTTGTGAGGTCGATCTTTCATTTCTTTTCCTCTGTGTATGTTGAGGAAGTGGATACAGTTTTAGTTACCGGTTCAAAATATGTGACCGCTGTATTGTACGCCATTTGTATGGGTGTTTTCTGTCTGGTCTAACAGGTTATATGTGATGGTTATAGAGAGGGTGTTAAAGCGAGAACATTTGGCAAAATAAAAAGCAACTTCATTAACCCAGTAAACATAAAACATTGTACTGTAAAGAGAGAAAACATGTTCTTATGGGAAATTATAAATTAACTGTACAATCGTTTGCTTTTAAACTATAGCATTATAAAAAAAACACAAAAAAGGTCGCTATTTCGAATGGGAAAAATCTCTATCAGAATCTATGGTAAACTATTCTTATTTTATGCAAACAATCAACATTATCTTCAAAGACAAACACAATGGCAGCAAAAGAAACAGTGTCTGGCATCCGTATATATATTGTGTATATATGCATAAACCTAAATGTTCTATAAGTGAGAACAGCGTCCATATGCAAATATAGATGTTTTATTATTAGTCACACATAGTTCTCAAACATAGCAGAGAAAAGAGAGTGACGGTGAAGAAGCAACTGACCAACTGACATTTTTATCCCCTTTGGCCCCTGTTCAGACGACGTGTTTCTTCTCTAACATTGTAGCAGCTTGGTCAGGAAATGTTTGGTTAATTTCTAGCAGCTATGACTACAGATAAGGCTACACCACCGATGGCGACAGCAGTGGCACCAAACAGCCACTTCCAGCTGAGACCCTGGGGAAAGAGAGAGTAACACAAGCAGAGGGTAAACGTGTAGTCGGTTGGATCTTATCATCACACAATAAAAAAGGTCAAAGCAACATTAGATTTAACTTTTGATATAAGACTGAGACTCCTTATGTTTGTTAGAATCAAAGGAACCTTTGTGTGCTAATGAATGTCGGCCCTCGTCATGTGATCATGGACAGACATTTCACTGAAATGTATGTTGTGTTTTTTTTTTTTAAAAACTGATGACTTTCTCACCCATGAAGACTTGGCTCTGTGTTTCTGCGTGCTGCTGCCACTGGTAGGGTTACCCAGCATCTTTTTATACATGGCCTGCTCTGCTCCTCTCTGCTCTGAGTTCTTCTTCACCAGCTTGGAGAGCTCTGCATGGATTGTCTATAAAGAAGAGACAAGGCAAATAGGCTCTAGATGAATATTCAATCTCTACTACCAACTATTACAACATGAAGAAATAACTAAATTTGAACGTGTTTCAGTATAACCAAAGACTGATATTCTTCCTTTAAAGATTGTCAAGATGACAATGTGCCCATATAATACATGTGGCCTAAAAACATTAGGCATTGCTTTAACACAAGAAAAAATGTTCAGGATAAAAAGGTACGTCAACCCTTGTTGCCTTACAAGAAACCGGATGATTGCATCACAGAATAAGTCTTTCATGAGGCCAACATGTCCACATGCTTCCAGGATATTGGTTCAGCGATTGTTTCATCACAGTGTAAGATCTGAATCAATTAGAGCTGGTGAGTGACTTAGCAAACCAGTGCTTCCAGAGGAAACTAAAACATTCAGTTACCATAAATGATCACTCAATATCACCATTTGAGCACACTTCACCTTTACAGACATGATCACATAAGTCACTTTAAATCATCACTGGTCACTTTAACTGGCCATTCAGTGTACTGTCCTGTACTGTACAGAATTCTTCATTGTCCTTTATAGTTCACCTCCCTATTTATATTCTTCTGCACACACCTGTTGTTATTTTTATTAGTAATTATCTGACCTATTTTGTGAATTTTGTATTACCTACTTCTCCGTCTTGCTGCTGCAACACTCGAGCACTGACCCTTGAGGCATCTCTGTGGATAAGCTTTATTGTTTGGACACTTCTCCCTTCCGAGATACTCTAAAAAGGATCTCCTTGAGGTAAGACATGAACCAGCAGAGGACAGATCCAGAGGTACAAAGCTCAGAGTGTGGAAAACAGTAAGCAAGCAGCAGCTCTAACCAAACAGTGATTCTGTTACCACTGGTGGTGTAGTCTCAGAAGACCTTGCTTAAAGCCTGAATATTCAACATTTTACACATAAATATAGCAGAAATCCAATATATCTTCTGAAAACAACTTTCTGAGTCATGACTGTCTCCAATGAGTTTAACACCAGAGTCTCGCTGTCTGAGCCGTATCTACATTGTGTTTACATGGATGGGACGGCATGCTAATCCCCTTAAGTAAAAAAGTTGTTTAAGTGAAGCTACGAGCAAACTAAAGGGCGCTGACATTAGCCTGCTAGCATAGCAATGCAGCTCAAGGTGTTTTGGTTTCACGCTGGTGCTCAAGGGCGACGTCTCCTGAATCAAAAAGTTGCAAGTTCTTCCTTTAATTGGTGCTCGTTGGCTGAGTTGGTTCGGGTTAAGAAAACTGGTTACTGACTGTAAAAACCTTATGATTAAACCT
This sequence comes from Symphodus melops, assembly GCF_947650265.1. Taxonomy (NCBI): domain Eukaryota; kingdom Metazoa; phylum Chordata; class Actinopteri; order Labriformes; family Labridae; genus Symphodus; species Symphodus melops. The sequence continues at coordinate 15,503,024 of NC_136698.1, forward strand.
GTTTGGGCAGAATCAGTGCAAGTGTCCATTCAAATTGTCCTCCTCAAAGAGATGAGAGTTCCTATCTAAAGTGAGGAGTAATCCGTTAGATATACAGCAGAACAGAGAACCCAGGGCAAGTTGGCACCAATACTCTGCAATCTACTCCAAATGAAATGACAAAAAGACACAACACTGACTCGTCCCCAGGGTGAGGATAAAGTAGGCTAAACAAATATGTTACATACACCCTGTCCTAACATAAACCATGGGCCCAAACGCAGTGATGAGACAGTTTGAGGCTGTCTGAACTGGAACTGTCAAGTCTGCGTTACCAAGTCATAAGTAAACAAAACCCCAGACAAATAAATCTCCTTTAATCCATTCGAGGAAATGATAGTGGGTGTAAAAAAAACTGACATCAGTGTGAAAAAAATGCAGACAGCATGAATGTCAGTGCCTGGAGAAGAGAGCGATGGCTTTTTCATCCTGTCAGTCTCTGAAGTGTGTGTCTGTTTGAGACCGCCTTGTTGATTATAACGGCAGCAGTCTGGTATTGTCACTGACACGCAGGCTCAGGTCTTGCTGAGAACGAAAGGTTCTCCCTTATAGTAAGAGCCTATAGGACACTGCTTAGAAGTACATGTTGGCACAGATACACCTACATGAACACAAGTTGTCTTAATACTACCACCTGTACCTGATTAAAGCCTATAACCTGCATTGTTGTACTTCACAGGAGTGTGAGGACATTAGACGTCTGTTATTCAATTTGAGTTCAAATTTCACAGTTGTGTTTTAATGATTTATTTTTTCATCAAGCAATAAAAGCAGGTATAGAACAAGGATATTCTGTTCGGATGACTCAGATCAGGCCTTAGAAAATATACCTCATATTCCTGTTAGACGTGTGGCATATACACAGATATAAGTAATTTTTTGGGAGCATTTTATCAACTTGTATACAGAAGACTTAAAAAAATCTGTCTCACTTTAAATCGTACAGCATTTGGAAACACCTCTCTAACTCACACACAGTAACAGGGTTCAGCAGTATGCAGAGCTGCTGCTAAGGACCGTAATAATAACTTTCACGAGGTAGGCACACATACGTATGTATTCACGCTAAGTTGTTTCTGTTAAACCTCTGTCACGTCAGACCGAAGCAGTGACACAGACTCTCCTGAAGGGGTTCTAAGGTTAAGGCTCTTTTTGTTGTGGGTCATTTTCATTTTCAGACGAAAATCAATAGAATTGAAAATGTGACACACCAAGTGCTTACAGATAAAACAGATTCCTTAGACAAAACAGGCCCATTAAAAGCTTATTTCATAAATTCTCACCCTGGTATTACTTATAGCTTAATTTTTTTAGACTGGTCGTTTTATTCATATTCCATTTACATACCTATATTTCCAACTCCTATATTGTATAAGATCAACTGTAGCAACTGAATTCCCCCCAGGGATAATTAAAGTATTTCTGATTCCATAGCTTTTCTGGGTCATGAATTAGTCTATTGTCTATTCACAGCATGTGATAGATGAGAAACTGAAGTGGTGGCCAGGCCATGTGCTGTTTGACAGATTGGTGTAGGACACAAGTGGGGGTTCTAGGCATGAGCACCATCCGTCTGCAGCACACAGCTGATCCAAGAATCCCACACACTATGACCAATTCTGTCAGATGGCCTTCTATAACCCCACACACCGGCCCCTATGAACAGTCACAGTGGCTAAGTAGAAGATGTTGCTGGAGTTCAGGTCGACCTATTTACAGGCACAACATGGAAAGAGATCCTCTATAATGATAAATGAGCAGCCAACCTGACCTTATGCTACAAACTTATTGGACTTCTTACCCTACAGCACCATCTACTGGCCATAAGGAGGAACATTTCTCCACGCTTCAAGCTGTTTAAAACACATTTAACATAAGAAAAACAAAGGTACCTTATTGCTGGGTTCCAACTTCAGTGCTTTCCTCAAAGTTTGAATGGCTTCTGTGTATTCCCCTTGCAAAGCCAGTACCTTGAGGCAAAACACACAATTTTAGATGAAAAAGTTCCACTGAAAAAACAGGCGAAGTAAAAAAAAGAGAGATAGAGAGAGAGAGAGAGAGAGAGAGAGAGAGAGAGAGAGAGAGAGAGAGAGAGAGAGAGAGAAAAAAGTTGTGAAAAGTTTACCTTGCCCATGCGGAAAAGGGCTTTTATGTTGTCTGGCTGGTGTGCCAGTGCTGAGACACAAGATTTAAGTGCAGCATCATAGTGGTCAAGTTTCAGCTGAGAGGCAGCCATGTTGTTTAAACATTTCACTTTTACATCAATCAGCTCATTTTCCTCCTCAGGACTGATGTCAACTGTAGAAGAAAAAAGTATATGTATATATAAATCCTATTACTGTACATAATCCGCCTGTCACACTTTAAGGCAAGACCACTGCAAGTGAGATCAGTAACCTGTGTTAGATACATTTGATAAGAGGTAGTCTTATTTTTGGAGTGAATCTCAAATGTCCAAAAAATGTCCACAGTAGAAGCACTAACTCTGTGACTGCGGTGCTTCCCAACCTGGACAATAACCACGAACCAAAGTTTTTAAAGGTTTTTTTCTCCCGTTCTGATTCCTCATTTGCATCTCACCTTTAGAGCTAGACTCTGCTACCTGCAGGGCAATGCTATAAGAGTTGACTGCAAAGGAATAATCCCCACGCTGATAATGAACATTGCCCTTCTCCCGCTTATGGCTGGCGAGTGCAATCTTTTCTGCAGGGGGCAGCATTTCCAGGTCTGGGGCATCAGTAGCTTCTTTCAGTTCCACTTCTAGGCACAGTGAAGCATTTGGGGGAATCTCAGGTTCATAGCTGGAAAGAGGGTGAAACTGAAATAAGCTTGGCAGTTGAACAAATTAAAAAACTTAAATCCCTAGATTTCACATGAGAGGACATACTTTTTTGTAAAATAATAGATATATTTCACATTGGATCTTCCTTTGAGATTGATTCCTTTCATTTCCACTAAAGTTAATCATGTAAATAAAACAAGTATCTACCTTCCCCGAGCACCATATGCATATTTTGCATCAGTCTGGATCAGGGCCTTCTCCCCCTTTTCCATGAGCTGCACTGAGAGATCCAGAGCCTGAAAGGACAACAAAGCCTTACGATACATACGATGTATGTAAACCCAAACACTGAAAACAATCGCGACATCTTAATAATCTTGTCAATTCAGGAAGTATCTCAAATTGTAATTTTTTTTTACCTGAATAACATCTCCATCTCCAAGAGTAAAAGAGAGGTCAGGTTGCTCCTCTACAAGCGTCCCATCTTTCAGGCATGTTTTTAGATTAATCCTCACATTTTGTCCTTTCTGTGGTCGACTATCTCTCCCTTCTCCTTCTTCCAGGACTTTTTTCTTTAGCTGATCGTTACCTGGACACATACACACACACACACAAAATCACATTATTATCAATTTATTGGAGTGCTGATCAATGTTTAATTGATGCAAAGCTAACTCTTAAGGCTTATTTTTTACAGATAAGATAGTGTTTGGATTTTAGTACCACCCAGTCAGCAAAAAAAATACGAAGAGATTGTTTTCTGCCACTAATCTAACCTAACATGTTTTTAATTTGTTACCCACCTAATACATCCAACCACTCCTCCACAGGGGCAGAGGGATCTGTGTCCTCTTTTTCTTTCTCAGATTTATCTGCTTGTTTATCCTTCCCACCCCCGGCGTCTTCCAGAGGAGGAGGGTCGTCGTCAATATCTTCTTCATCCACAACCTCAAAGTCTTCCCCGCTGTCCAGCAGCGACGTTTGTCCATTGTTTGTCACTGATGGCGGACTGTCACAGCTGCCAGAGACGTCCATAGTGTCCTCTGTGTCGGTCATTAGTACACTAAGGACGAAGGTTAATCATTTTAATAAATCCTACCTTGATTATATTTTTGTCCCTATACAGAATACACTGTTAAATTCGTACTTAGTGATTAACCCGTTGCTAAAGCACATACATCAGCTTATTAACATGCTAACACAACATACAAACTGCTGCACAAAACAGAGAGAACTGAGACGCCTATTCGTTAATATAAACAAAGTGAATACAATTTCAACCCACATGACACTGTTCTTTAACGATTAGTTTCTTTCGGCGATCAGCTACCACGATAGCCACACGTTTCCAGAAGTTTCTGACAAGTTATCCCTCCGCTGTCTTCTCAAGCTGCTAGCAGTTAGCAAGCTAACAGGCTGAAGCAAACTAGCATTAGCTGTAATCTTGATCGGTAACCTGCTCGCTAATGTTAGTTTTTATTTTGTCCTGTAATGAACCACTGCTTATACTGACTTCAAATAAAGTGACCTCGTCAGAGTGTCAAGTGTTAAATGCCCATTTATAGAGAATTAACAGAACATTACCTTCTACCAGTGTCTATCCAGAGGCTTGTTTTGGTCCTGGTCAATCTGTGTGAACACACTGGTGAAGTCAGTTTACTGTTGGTGGTGAGTCGACCAATCAAACTTCACCGTGTTGCTCGTGACACAACATCAAACAGACTTCGTCACGGTCCTAATTCACCCCTACCGATTACTTCCTGTTAACCTTGAGTTACTGGACATTTACGTTTGGCCTCACGAGAAACGAAATTTTCGGTTTTTTTTTTTTTTTAGTTATTTGTCTTTTTTGTTCGATATTTCAGTAGGCAGAATGGTGTGCTCAGTTTAATATAAATCATGCAATCCTATTCTTTTCAACCATTTAATAAGAAGAAGTCCTTTGAGGTTTAACCTACAGGCTTGTGCTTAAATTAACAGGATTTACATTTCAGGCTAATGTAATTATACCTGCATTGTGTAGAACTTATATTTTATAAGTGGCGGCGAAAAGCAGAATGGAATAGAGTCAAACAACAAGGAAAAATCAAATGACATTTATTATTGATGCATTGTTTCTTTTTGATAAGCAAATTATCTGTTTTCTTTCAGTCTAAAGAAACTTTACAATATAAAGAAACATACAAAGAACATCTTTATTACCTACACAAGACACCTAAGTCCCTAAGACAAGTTTCTGAACTATCCAACCATGTAAATACAAAGCAAACCCAAGAGACAGACTGCTTCATATTGAATACTGCCGTGTCATCGGAAAGGGCCATGAACGGTACAGGACAGTCATTCATTTCCCATTCCCCTGAGTCCCACATCCCTCCCCGACTCAACATAACCACCCCACCCGACCAGCAAATCTTTCTAATGGTACAGTATTATACATCACAATAGAAGTACAGAGATGGCCAACGATCGATATACACAGAGGACTGAGAGAGGATCAGTGAGAGAGCTTCAATCTATACAATGCTATAACAGGAGCGAATAGCAAAAGACACAATTACTTTTTGATCTATTCTTAATTTAAAATGAGGTTCTCATAAGTATTTTTACCTTTTTAAAAGTTTTTCTTAAATCGATAAAAATCCTTCATAATAAAAACTGCAATAAGAGGTCACATGTTTTTTGTGAGACGATGCCCTTTGGAAAAATGACTCGAATAATTATTGAAAGCCAATAGCAACATTTAACTAAGATATAAGGAGACAAGGGCAGAGCGAGGACGCCACAGTTTGTTTGCTTCTCTCTCTGTCCTGGCCTCTCTCTGTCCTATCCTCCCTAACATACAAATCTTTAGCATACAGTCTGCATTTATTGTGTCACTGTATTCTATACATTTTTATGGAAATTTTAGCCACATGAGCCAAATAGTCAGCGCATCTGTTCTCTATGAAAAACATGGACAGATTTATTTATAATTTACTTTCAGCTGTTATTCATTGGTAGTGACTGACATATCAAAACATGTCCATGATATCAAAATGCATTATACAGTATTTACAAAAAAAAGGAAATTAAAGAGAAGAGAGGGAGAAGTTTTGGGGCATGGCATAAGGAGGAAAGAGAGGGAGCCGTGTGTCACTACACCGAAGGAAAACATGAGAGAAAAGTGTTTCCCATTCCACCCACAGCCAAATCCTGGAGACGTCCCTGTAAGGTACAAACTGTTCACATTGATATCAGAAAATTGATAAGTACATCACCATCACCCAGAGAGGCTACAATGGTTTTTTAATTATTGTTGGTTTGAACTCAGAAGTGCTGCAGTGTGATACCTCAAGTGACCATTAACCCCTTTGAAACAGTGACAGAGAGCACACAATGTACAAAAAGAGACAAATTAAATAGCGTGATATGTCACTATGCTTCTCTTTGTATGCAGATTCTATGGGCTTTCCTTGTATTCATTTGAAAAGTTTTTAATTAAAAGAATCTGCTGAAACGATCCACAAAAAATGGACATATATCCTTTAAAAAAGTATCCCACTATAGTTCCTCTTCTTGAGACCGACGAGGCTGCATGGTCAGTTCCCCCCTCGAGGTGCATCATCTGTACCCATCATTAGCACTGCTACAGCCCCAGCAATACTCTGATCCATTATCCCATTTATACAGGACTCGCCAAAGGAAGTGGTCGATGTGAGCTCCAAAGATGCAGTTATTCAGTCAGTGTCATCTTAGTGAAGAAAGTGGATCCCATATTGACCCTGACTTGAAGCAAGAAAATAGGCTCCAAAGAGGCCAAATAGGCTCGAGTGAATCTAAGGTCCCACAACATCAACTGAGTCCAAAAGGAGACCAGAATGCATCCTGGGAGGTAAAGCAATGCCGCTTGGAGTCAGCTGTGGTGAAAGGGAATGAACCACGTTCTTTGGGGTTCACAGACAACTTGTAAATAACAAATAATAAAATAACTACAATACAAGCTAAATATGTAATATTTACAGACGAGACAAAATGCACGGAAGAGATGCTCTCTTGCTCTGCCTGTGACTGAAAGACAACTGGCCCCTGAGCCAGTTCTAGACAATATAAACATAGAAAGCTGTGAGAATGAGGCTTTTTTTAAGTCAACATATCAAGACATACCATCATCAGCAGACACTTTGTACCAGAAAAGCCTGTTCCTAATGTGTGGGTAGTTTATACCAGGATTATAAACCCTCGGTATATTCCACTCCGATTATTCCAATCACTCTTCAAAGTTTTTAATTGGTGCTACAATCATTTAAATAGCAAACCCTCAAGCCACAGGTACTGAGGAAGTTTGAAGGAGAAGTATGAGAAATGAAACCGACTATCACAAAAACGAAACAAACAACAATAAAACCTATAGTTATGTAAACAGAAAATCATTGTGCATTTTTCGAGTGTGTGCTTATTCTGTCATTGTTGATGCTGCTGCTGAGATTAAATGTGCCCTTTAAAGGAAATCATAACTACATTAGTAGAATAATATCAATTATAAAAATTACAACAATAATATTACTATCATAAAACCAAAAATACAAACATTTAATGAAAACCATTCTTGTCCTAAAATAACTTTATCAGTTCATCTCTTTTTTTCCTTTTTTAAAAACTATTCCCATCAGGGGGAGAAGAGAGTTTTTGGAGTTTGCGACCTCTGTCAGTCAACAACTGCATGTCCTCATAAGTTATGATCAGCATGATTTATAGGAGCGTTGGTTGATGCAATGGGCAGTTTGACTGGGTTTGAATGCCACCAATGGGCACAGGTTTTGGGTTTTAGGAGAGACAGACTGTGAGCAGTTCCAGGGCTCTTGCTGTCCTAGGACCCGTGTCGAAGACCGGCAGGCTAGGAGAAGCCAAGAAGATAAGACCTATCCTGTTGCGTGGCGGCCTCTTCATGTTCTTACACCCATTTTACAGGCGTTGGGGTGGGGTGCCTTGAGGGGAATCCTGTTGTCCAGGGGCATCCCCAGGGGCTGTGTGGCACAGCACACCGTGCACAAAGAGGAGGAGGAGGAGGAGGAAGGAGGAAGGAGGGTAATGCAAGACGCACCAGGGTTGGATGGGAAAGGAAAATTGGGATAAGGGGAGATGAAAAAGGAATAAAATAAAATAAAAAATAAAATAAAAAATCACACACTCATCGTCATGTTGGGTGAATACTGTAAAGAGAGAAAAAGAAAGGGAGGGGAGAAAAGATAAGCCAAAACTATGTTAAACTTCTTATACTTCTGAGTACAAGATAAGAGTAGTTTGACTAAATTCTTTCTGCAGCATACATTAAACCTAACCCATAACCCGTTCCTTTTTTTTCTGTCAGTAAACCAGCAGCAAGCAAAGCAGAGTCCAGCCCAAGGAGAAAATGTTAAGGAATATCAGATCAAAGTAAAGACAATGACACAAAATATCAGTCTCATATTAATCACTTTATGACAATCTCTCCATGCGTCAGAGAAAGCATATGATGCGGTGTGTTTCCATGCCAGTGTTTGTGCATGCTGTGTTTCTGTAAGTTGGGTAAAGCTGGGAAAACTGGACTAAAATGATTGGTCAGCATTGTTTTCTGGCCGGGTTTGAATGATTTTTTAAACTCATGTGCTGCACAGAGCGCATGCAGTTTTTTACAGAGTACGATCATTCACTACTGGTCAGTAGGTTAAGGCCAGCCCTGATTTTATCCTTAGTGCAAGATAAGACACCAAAGCATCAGACCTGCTACAGGTCTGAGATTGTATTCTACAAAAAGTGTTTTGTGTTTTAAACCTCATAGCAGGATTTTCTCTGACATTTTTAACAATACATTTACTGAAAGCCACACAATTTATGTAGACAGCTAGGTCCAAGAGGGAAATTTAGACATCTATATAAAGTCTGACTTTTAATTGGATTCAAGCCAAATAGGGAAGGACCATGTTTCTATACACTGGCCCAAGGTCAACGTAGACAAATGAGCGCACACAAAAAAAGGAACTGAATTTCTTGATCTATAATTATATCTATTAAGATAGATGACTGACATTTTTTTCTTTTTCTGTGAATTATGTCCCGCTACATCTTCTGTGCAGATTCAACAGTAATCTACAGACTGAATGATGATTAAATGTGATTACATTTTGGGGGTTTTCCTTGTCCAAGCTGAATATGATTTGGTATAGTCTTCAAGTAGTCCCAGCTTAAGTGTTATAGTTCATTCTATACTTACACTTTCACTTTGGAATGGGTTTAAAAAGTTGCCTGCCATCTCGCCATCGTCCCGTGGAGTGCCGGGAGGATTGTTCATGCCTGCCATGTTGTTGGGAGAATTCTAGAAAAAAACATAAAAAAAGACCAATAAGAACACAGATTTTCTTACAAAGAGACAAACACACAAACAGACTGATGGGCAAGTCTTACCTTTGGCAACCCATCCATGTCACCAGAGCCTGTAATCACAATTGAAAAAGGGAGAAATCATCATCAGGTAAAGGTTAGCTGATCCTCAGCTGCTAATCCTACATCAGTTCAGGATGTCTAGTTCATGTGTACAAGCCTTTCCTCTCACATGTAATGGATTTAATTAAGCTATTTGTTTCTGATACAGACGAGCACCAGCCTAAAGGATCCAAACATCCAAGGATCAATTGGCCCTCTCACCGCTCCACTGATCTGTCTTTAGCCTTATTCAAAGGAGGAATACCAACACTTCCCCTACAAGGCCATAAGAGGGCAGAGTCTTACCTCTAACCGCCTTCATTCAAAGAAAGTAACAGGTCTCCTTCAGTGTAGTCAGTAAATCTCATCATATCAAATGCTACTCTATCTTTGTCTCCTCACCTAGTGAGCCGTTCATATGATGCTGCTCCATTGCACCCATTCCCCCCATGGGCCCATCAGGACCTGGTCCCATTGGAAACTGGAGAAAAATAGCAAAGTTAGATAGGAAAACATGACAACAGCAAAATATTTAGGCACACAAATTAAAAAAGTTCAAAGGCTGTAGTTATTTACTGTTATTTAATTTTTCTAAACATATTACTTACATTAGGTCTATTTCCACCAGGGCCAATGGGGTTCATCATTGTGTAGATGTTTTCACTTGAGTTTGTTGAATCTGTGAACAAAGAGCAGTAGGATATCAGAGTACTGTAATGTTTGTTCTATTATTTGTCTGACTCTCAAAGTGAAACAGATACAGAGTTATCTCTGACTTCTTATATCCAAATATTCTGAAAAATGTACAGTGAGTTTAGGTGATGTAAAGCTGCACAGAAGGGACAGGATTGACGCCATCTCTCACAGCATTTAACTTTGTTTCAGTTTCCTTTCATACATTTATTCATGAATTTTTAGTCACAGCCCAGACGTGGTCTTATTTCAACTGTACAAGATAGATACTTCCTGTATGCTCTTTTAAATCCCAGGACATCATTTCAGTGAATCTGTCCCTCAATCACTCTACAAATCGCCCTCTGTACTGTGCATTAAAAGAATCCCATTATCTCCTCTTCCTACGATCAGGAGATTAGACAGGAGTTCTTATGTGGACAACCGGGGAACTTAGCAACAACCTGAACAAGCTGCATTGCTCCTTGTGCATCTGACTGTCTGTCCTGAAAAGATTCAGAAGGATGAGGTGACCTTGATCTGACATTGCCGGCAAAAAGTGGAATATGAAGGACCAACAACAGCAGAGGAAAAATATGAACTAAAAGACAGACAGAAGAGAATATGGATAAAGCAACGTGGCAATAGATCTTGCCTGTTTAGTATTCCTGATATCCAGCTTGTGTTGTCGTGACTGGAGAAGGGCGGGCAATACTGAGTCTGATGTATGAATTTTTGTAGTAGGTTTGTGTCTCTGTTTGTTTGTATGTATGTACACAGTCTTGGCGGCTGCAGTGGAAATATGTTTTCCCCTCCCAGTGTACGTGTGAGCAGGAGCGTTTTGTGCAAAAGGTTACCCCGGCAACGCATCACAATAGAGGTAAGCATATAAATAATAAATAGTGGACACAAAAAGAAGCTCTCCACAGGCCAGCAGAAATGGAACATTTAAAGGAGATTTGCCAGAAATGTTTTGTTCTCAGCTAATCCTCTACAGAGACTCTAGCTTGATGGGTAAAGGCGGAGTTGGATCCCCGGTTTGATTACAGACTGACACGTCTCTTTTTCCCTTTCAAACAACTGTTCAACAAAGACAACATAGAGCTCACAACACAAGAATGCTGCCCAGAGGCCTGTACTATCAAATGAGTTCAACATACCCAGGTTTAAGGGCTATTTGGCTTCACTGGTCCAAACGAAGATCATGTGAAACTTATTTGCAACATGTAAAAAGGAATTCAAAAATAAAAATCCCTGACTGTGTGAAAACACAAATGAAGTCTAATAATATCAATTTCCACCATTAGTGCGTCATAAATCTCAATACAATATCACTCATTCATTCCAGTAAATGAATTAATTGCTCAGAAATCGTGTGTGACAGTTTTGCAATATCTTGCTGCAGCCTCGACATGATCAGACTCGGCCGCATGAAGCTAAAAAATAAATCAATAATTGAAATACAATAAGTATGCTTACTTTTAAAACTTACAGATACAACAAGTGGACTATACAGCTTTGTTGCTTTGATGAGTCTCTGTAGTAGGAGAACGTCAGTAACGGACAATTTATATTTTTCATGAATATCTTTCATGAAAAATATCAGATGTTAAAGACAACGTTGTTGCCGGTTCCTCTCCCTCCTCTTGTCTCTCTCAATTAGTTCACAGGCCTTTTGATTGAAACACCTAACTCATCAGTAGATATTTTTTGCATAAATTCATCTGTTAACCTGCTCCAAAATCTGCTCATAAAGTGGAAAGGTATAGATGTTCAGCATAAGTTACAACAACATGTTGTTCTTCTCCAAAAAAAAAAAATTGGACAACCTTTGTAGTACTGAAAACCCTGAAGTTACCTCACTAACTGAAAATCCTGCATTGAGGAACATGCTTCAATAGAATACTAACAACAAAAGCAATCAGGATGAAAGTCTTCATCAAGCGTGAGTTATGTTTAACACTAAATGAAGCTAAGTGCAACATTGAACCATTTTTACACCTAAAAAGCTGAATTTCTTATTTGAATCCTCTTTCATATCTCACTCCTTCCCAAAGAGATGTGTGTTTCTGACAGAGAACAGGTTTGATGTTTCCACTGCCTTTCTTTGCTGAATTCTAGATAAAAGAATCAACCAGAAACAGGAGTGTACAACTCACCTCCAGGGCTGGGCATGATGGGAGTTCCTGGTGGGCCGCCTCCCCCAGGAGGGCCCTGAGGGGTGAAGGGAAAAAAGAGAAATGAGCTCTGAGTGCACTTCAGATGGCAGCGTGCCGGTAAGATATCACTGCATGACATGTAATTTATGGCCTGTGGTGGAACACGAGTCCATGATGGGACACTTACCACGTAGTTGCCTGGAGAAGAAGATGAATAAGCTATCTGTGGAGAGCCGAGGTGAAACAAAACATGAGACACAGTTATCATAAACAGAGTCAGTCGTGTAGCAGATTTAGGTGTGAGAGAGAGTGACTCACTGAGTTGCTGTTGGGGTTCGGCCATGGACCTCTTCCACCTGGGCCCCTGGGTAAAAAAAAAGAGAGAGAGATGTAAAAGACCATGTTTGGCAAAGAAGACATTTGAGCTGTGTGGCCAAGTTAGTGCTTTAAAAGCAACAGTGTTTTTTTTTTAGCCAGTTATGAAACAGACTGAAATTAAGCCTGATGCATCTTTACGACCTCCAATATTAATTGAAATGATTACTTTCTACTTAGATATTTTTATTGTCTATAACCACAGCCACGGGGTAGGTGTCAGATAAGGTAACAGACAGTTTGCTTTCTTTGCACTGTTTCCTCACAATGTTTTACATTGACTGACATGTGACGTCTAACAGAAAGCACTCTGAGATTTCTCACAACATAGTGCTACTTGTACTAGAAAAGATCAGCAAAAAACCAAGAGGTTCCCATTTGACCACAGGGGCCACCAAAATCAACAAAACAAGGCTCAACACAGGAGCTCAGCTTTGATTTGAAGACCAAAACCCTAATCCAAGTTTGACATATTTTACCCTCGTTTCAGAAACTGAACAATGAGTAAATTGTTCTCAAACAACAACAAAAAAGAAATTATAACAAAAAAAAGTACAAAAATTTGTACAACTACAGTAGGACTGAATGTTTAAATGACATTTTAAGAAATGTAGTCTTTTCTGCATTTGTGAAACTTGTAGGACTAAGCCATGTGTTTTCTCATAATTTATTCATTTTTAATTGATTCATAAAAATCAAATATTACTTGAGTTGAGTACAGGTCAATGACATTTGAAGAAAAGGTAAAAATAAAATCTTCTTTTGTTAAAAACAACAACCATGCACATTAGCTTTTCTCTGGCAACAACATAAATAAAAAATTATTATCTTTTTTTAGCGATTTACTCACATGTTCATGCCGGGCATCCCAGGCCCCATGGAGTTTGGAGGAGGCCTCATCCCTCCGCCATAGTTCTGCAAATGTAAGACACTGTCAGCGGGCCATCTTAAACCTGCTCCATCTAAAGGTTTGAATCTTAATGAAAGCCAGCATCATTTCTCCCAAAAACTACTGCGTAATCAAGGGATGTTTGAACTCTGTGAATGTGTTTGTGTATGTCTATATGTTGTGTGTCTCTGTGTGTGGATGTGTGTTTGCATGTATTTTTTCCTGGCTGCCCATCAGGCAGGTTTGGCAAACTTACATGTCTGTGTGTGCTTTTGATTGTGTGTTAGTGTGTGTGTGTGAGTGAAATAGATATAAAGAGTGAGAGCGAGTAGGGGGGCAGGCCAGAGAGCAGCTTCACTCAGATGAAGAGTTTTGTTCAGCAGACGATTACACTTGTCGAGCAGATGCCACACCAGCTGCTGGTGCGCTTGCTGCCAAAGTCACCGAGCCAGGGTGGCACAGAGAGGGGCCGAGGGGCACAGGGAGAGTGTGTGAGTGTGTGTGTGTGTCTTTGTGTGAGGTGATGTTGGAGCGGTAGGTGGTTGGGTGCATGATGAAGCAGCTGGCTGGTAATAGTAATTCAAAGAGACACTGTTGTTTAAGCATCTTATGTATTATGTAACAACGACAAAAGTTAAATTGATAAAAAAAAAAAAAAAACAACAGTGCCAAACTTGGCAGCAGTTTTGAGTTTAAAATTCGTTGGTGGCAGCTTGCTCAGAGCAGCCAGGGTTTTCCGCCTCTGTTTGTCCCTAAGGTGGGAGTCGACAAGTAGGATTTAACATGTAGAACGGCTGCTGGCAGTGGCTAAGAGCTGGTCAGAGCCAAGCTAATCATCAGAGCTTTCTGATATTTAGTGGTGAAATTACAAGGCTAACAGAACCAACATTTCTCTTCAGTAAAGCAGGATTATCTGCATGCTCCCCCCCCCCTATTAATGGAAGACATTAATGAGGGGTAACCACACAACATTTATGTTAATAAACTTACAATCCAATAACCAAGTTTGTCTTTCTGGCAGTGTCGGGTAGCTGGTTTTTGAAAGACATCATCGAGTGCCCTGACTGATTTATTTACAACTCTGTGTTTTACTCTCAAGGAAAGTTTAAGTAATAAAAGTGTTACCTACCTGTGGACCCATGCCTCCCATGCCTCGAGGGGGATTCATTCTCATTGGACCACCCATGTTTGGATGTCCTGTGGTGACACAGGCGCCCACACACATATTCACACACACACACACACACACACACACACACACACACACACACACACACACACACACACACACACACACACACACACACACACACACACACACACACACACACACACACACACACACACACACACACACACACACACAGCAGATTGTTAGAATGGCAGCTCTTTCAGATCAATAATAGTTGCTTAAATGAGGAGAGAGTGTTCTTGTTCAGGAGGCCAATCACTTTGCAGAGTGGAAAACAGCAGCCTCTCTGAAATAACACCACTAGTTTGTCCATACCTTGAGGTCTGGTGGGGTCCAAGCTGTTTGGCAGGAGGGGCTGTGACCCTGGGATGCTCCCAGGAGGCTGATTTGGCATACGGAGGGAGGGCCTGGGGCCGCCTGGGTACCGTGGAGACATGAAGGGCTTTTGGAAGGACATGAAAAGGACAAAGATTCCTTTATTTCATAAACATCAGGACTGGAATGCTAGTTGTACATCATATTGAATAAGCGACAACTTAAAAAAAAAGAAGAAATCAATTACATAAATGGATCATTTAGACTAACGATAGTTGTAATGAAGAATTAATTAGGTTTGCTATATTACACAACATTTGATGCAAATAGGAAGTAATAATAACTCAATACTTGTAACAATACAAACAATGTTGTTGTGTAGAGAGGTTTTTGAGATAAATGCAGCAGAAATAATTTAATTAACCATCAAAGGCAATCAACGGAGATGGAATATGTACACCAATGCATTACTCCTAAAGTGTCGCAAACATTACAGCGTAAATGTACCACTGTGATTATTAGCACAGCGTATGTCCTCTGCAAATACAACTTAATAACCAGAATCCTTAAATCCTGATCCATTTTCTATTGAGTGGATTTTTTTTGGTATTTTGTCTAAATTCAACAGCTTCTCACTTCATTAAGCAATCTTCGTTCCAATCTTCTCTGAAGACACAAATGTTTTCACAAAACGTTAATTAGCCTCAGATGAAAGGTAAACTGTTTTATATTTGTGCATAGTGACACAAGGCACAAAGGGCTACAAAAACACTTAATACGCATGTAACTTGGCCTTGTTTCAGGTGTTTTGTTTGTAAGTCAGCAGGGGGAGCTATTGTGTTGAAGAACAATGTACTGTCGTAGTAGTGTTACATTTTTGAAAGAGGAGCAGCCTTTAGTTAAGTTTGGAAAGTAAGACCTCAGGTGGTTAAATCCATTAGGATGAAGGTAAAAGAGGACAGATAAGAGGGAGAGTACATGCAGGAAAGACACTTGGATCGGAAAAAAACAACACGTGTTAGAAAACGGTGAAGCCGGAGGAACAAGAATATGACATATTGGATTTGAGGATGAGAACATGAAGAAGGCCTTTTGTTCTCACTTTAATGTTTGCATGTTGTTGTTTTTTTTGCAGTTGTTCATGTGTGGGTCCTTTTCTTCATGCGCCTCTACAACCAGACACAGAGCTAAAACGATGCAGCCTGGTATATATTACAGAAAATGAGGGGGCCATTTACCCAGATGTTTCAGCAGAGCATGGACTCAACTGAGACCCACATCCAGAGCCAGTGCATAGCTCGTAAATAATGTAAAGCTCCCCATACACATGGCTTTCAGAATTACTTACGCTCCTGCAACTACAAACCGACACATCCAGTGAGACAGTGTCACATGATAAGAAGTGATTCAAAACTAAAACTATTTTAGCGTCAGGGGAAACATGCTGATGAGAATGCTGATTGTGTAAGAATTGTGTGTTTCTGTCACGGAGCATGAGCAGCAGAGTAATGTTCATCTCATCATCTTCATACAGAGATAAGAGCAGACAACACAAGTACAGGAAGACAAGGGACTGGATTACAGTGGTAATTATGCACGTGTCTGTGTGAGTGTATGTTTGGGGCAAGTGGAGGACAAGTTATATAATCCTTGTTATTCCTTAAAAAGAATGACTTACTACTGTTTTCTTTTCCCCCTCCTTCCATCTCCCCTCCTTTCCTATCTACCTTTTCCTTGTCTCTTTCTCCTCTCCTCCTTTAGCCACGTTGTGGTGCGTTTGTGCACGAAGAGCTGCACTATGTCAGGCTCTGCTGCAATATTAATGCTCTATTGATGGACTATGGGATGGTGAGTGCAGGGCTAAGGGAGAGAGAAGGCCCTCCAGATGCACCTCAGCTCCTTACAGCTGGGCCAACACAGCTAAATTATTTATCCAACCAACCATCATGGATGCTGCCTGTCCTGCCTGTTAGCACAGGAGACTCGTGTGCTTTTTGTACACTGTTGTAGAGTGAGTGAGCAAGTCAGTGAGTAGACAAAAACACAGCAGGTGAGGAAAGAGCGTAAATGCTTGTGTCTTACCTGTCCATGAGGTCCCATCATGGGGTTACTAGGGTTGTGTGGGGGAGGCTGCGTGTGGGGGGAGGGCTGAGATCCTGGAGGACCCTGGTAAAGAAAGTTCAGAAATGGTGTCAAAATGATGCTATAAAAAAATGTTTTGTCATGAAGGGGCCCTGGTTTAGCTCTGTTGGTAGAGCAGGGGCCCCATGTACAGAGGCTACAGTCCTCCTTGCACTGGTCGCAGGTTCAACTCCAGATCCGCAACCATTTAGTGCAGGGCATCCCTTCTCCCCTCCCCATCCCCAGAATTCCTGTCTCTCTTCAACTGTCCTATTTCATTTAAAAGAAAAAATGCTGAAAATATTCGCTTCCCGTCTTCCCAGATAGCTTTGCAAAGAGATTTATAACATTTAGAGGGCTTGCTTCACTTAACAAACAAACAAAAATACATGTTTCACTTTGGACTACTTTTATTAAGCATGCTGATGAACATTTTAAAATCCAGGTTCCAGCCAACTCGTTTTCCAGAAAAAACAGTACATTGACCAGTTTCATAATAAATAAAAGTAGCGGCATGAAAATTGTAGAATTAGAGTTTATTGAACTTTAAAAAAAAGCTTAAGTACAACAACATTTTAACCTAGATTGTTAAACATATTCGTGACAGTATTGGCGAATCCAATTTTGTCCAGTGACTTTAATAGGCTACAAATCAGTAGCAATGTGCAGGTTTGATGCTTTTTCATCACTTAGAACTTTTAACTGTGGTTTGCTGTCAATGCGGTTGAATTGCAACAGTGTTTGACGAGCCAAACATCTTCGAACATGAAACACATTTTAAGTCAGGACGGGTGGTTATGGTATGATGGTGTGACAACGACCAGTATGGTAGAGTGAAAAAAAGGGAAACAATGACTGCTTAGAGACAAACAGGTTAATAAAACGTATTTGACTGATACACACAATGACCAGAAGGCCAAATCCAAGGGTGTGATTATGCTTCGCTGTGTCAGATTATTGTCTAAAGACGTATTTGGAACAAATTATCTGTCCACAGAAATATTGCCAAAAACAGTCAAATACTCGTATACACAATGGAGCAGCTTTTATTGCATTGCAATTAAAGAGTAATTATAGTGTGTCCTATTTCTTATGTGTAACTAGAGTGCACCTATCCTATCCAATTCTTTTTTATGGTTTCCGATCGAAGTGTTGTCATTTTTACAGGGCTACAGTGGTTTTATATACAGGACTTGCTGACTGCCAGGATGAGGTCAGATCAATTCAACAAGTCTAGAAATTTCCTTTTTTTTGACACAGTTTTACCAAGATGTTTCCTAATTCAGTTTGACAGCATTGCTGCTTTGTGGTCTACAGACATGGCCAAGCAAACCTTATTTTGGTCTTTTACTCTTCATAGAACTGCCAAATAGTTGAACCCAATCAAACATGATTGTAGCAAAACAGGGAATCCTTGGTTTAAAAGAACTGAAATCATCGTGTCTGGACCGATGACTCTAAGTCAGTGCTATGTAAACAGCAGTTTCACATCTGCCTCTGACTTAAGTCTATCCGAGCAAACACTGTGCAAGTACATTAAAGCGAATAAAGAATCAGAAAACTGTGTAGACTTTGACCTCTTTGTCTGATTTTTTATTTTACAGTCACCTCGCCTGACTTCAGCAGCAGCTGCTCCAGCAGAGAACTGTTACTACCTGAACATCAATACTTAGAAAGAGGACCACCCACTGCCAGACTGGTCTTATCTACCAGAGCCTGCCAGAGCCTCCGTCAAGCTCTCAGCTATCAGGTAACATTACAGGCGTGTGTGTGTCTGTGTGTGTGTGTGTTTTAAGTTGTGCAACCGGGCAACAATGATAGTCAATATGAGATCTCCCTTTTTTAGCAGGTGAAAGCAGGATGCTTCCCTCTCAGGTGCGGAGTGTCTGCTGGCTTACACGTGTGTGTTGGTGTGTAAAGTCTGTGTGGTGAAGTGGGCTGTGACTTCAACAGGTGAGTATCTAACATAACAGTGAAAAGCTAAAGGATTAGGGGATTAGCCACAGGAACATTATCTTAGAAACACACAGTCAGCAAAACTCTGCTCTTGCAGTAAGCTATAAATAAATATTTGCATTCACTTTTCCATGCAAACAAATGGAAATGGAAACATGGCAAGGAAGGCACTGATGACTCAGTAAGCATTTGATTTCTAATATGTTCATTGATAATAAATAATTCAATCAATTGAAATAGATAGATTTTGAGATTTTAAAAAAGCATCTTTAGTAAATGTCAAAACAACAATAAAAAAATTGGTCAAAAGCATTCCTGATAATTTTTTTCTTACCAACAGTCCAAAACCAAAATATATCAAATTTACATTCATATAAAACTAGAAAAGATAGTGAAATTCATCACATTTAAGAGTCAATACTGGTACTGTCTAATTCATAACTTAAAGCCACTATCCTCTGAACTTAATGAGACTATTACATCTTCATTAATGGCAAAGGTGTATTTGGGCTAAACATAGTCTATTAAAAAATATGCAGACAAATGTGCACCAAGTTTTACATTTTTTAATTCCTCATCTCGTGGCTTTAAGAGTTAAGCTATTTTAATGATAAATTACTTCTGCTAATTTTCGACACATTTAATCTTAAAGTAGCATCACAGATACCTGCATCTCTTTTCTCCCTCAAAGTCTCCCTTTAACTTTTGTCTCTCCCTCTCTCTTCCTCTACACTCCCCTCTGTCTCCTCCTCCATTTTCAACACTGCCCGCTGTGCCACCCTCTCTGTGTGACTGCTCTGTTGTCATGGCTGGGACGGTGGAGTGCCGACAGAGCCGAGCACCAGGAACCTCTGGGTGCTGCCACAGTGGGAAAATAAACATGCCTGACTGACGGCGTGAAATTCATGTGTTTGCAAAGACAGCTGCCGGTTATGTTGTAAGAGAGTGCTGGGTTTGGCAGAAGAGATGAAGATGTACATGCTCATAAACACAATACTAGTGGCTTATATTAGCATTTATTCAAGGATTAAATACTGTATAAGACATAGACATGTCTTGCTACATTGTGGGGTTGCCCCTCAACTCATAGTCACAAGAACCACTGCAACATACCAAGCAGCAGATTCAATTCAATTCCATTATCTTATTCAACAATCTGGAAATGTTTATTTAGCAACAAACACAGTGTTCTCTGGATGTGATGGCACACATATGATGTTTGTAACTGTGCTACTGTTGTTGTTCTGCCTCTGTGTGTGTGTGTGTGTGTGTGTGTGTGTGTGTGTGTGTGTGTGTGTGTGTGTGTGTGTGTGTGTGTGTGTGTGTGTGTGTGTGTGTGTGTTTTGGTTGGTTAACACCAGCTGTACTGGCTCGCTCTGTCTCTCAGCAGGTTCACGCTGGGGCTAATGCTGCGCTAGCTCTGTCTGACCTCAGAGGTTATTGTTGTTGATGTGCCAGTCTGAAAGTGTGTGTGTACGCATCTGAGTCTGTGTGTGTGTGTGTGTGTGTGTGTGTGTGTGTGTGTGTGTGTGTGTGTGTGTGTGTGTGTGTGTGTATATGAGTGTCTAACAAGACACCCCTGCAGGGTCTGGCTGCACAGATCCAGCTGCAGCAGTCTGTTTCTCTCCACTAAACACAAATACACACACGATGCATGGTTCTTCAGGAGAACATTGACTTAACTTATGTTAATTTTCTGAAGCCTTATTTAACCACAACCTTAACTAAAAGAATACTTTAACCACAAGTCTGTCTATAATGAAGCTCTTTATGTTAACAGGGAGATTTTTTGTGTTCTGAAACTGAAGCTATCTTCCTTTGGTTAAGCCTATGTGAAGACATTTCCTCACTGCAATGTAGTAAATGCACACTTTCCCTCCACACTCACTCTCCTGTTCTTCTAATGTGCCATAATTGAACATTGCTCCTCTGGCTGGGTCTCCCTGGGCCTTACTGCTATTACATCTGAATGGGCCAGCATATGGCCTTTATGGCCGCACTGTTCTCTCTGCAAGTCCCTGCTGAACGAGGCAGAGGGAAAGAGGTGTACGCAGGGCGAGTCTGAAAAGTTGCTTGCTTGGAATGTGTGTGAGCGAGTGTGGTTGCATCACATTGTTTGTGTGTATGTGTAGAAAGGGGGGCGGGGGGAGAGGGGGGAACACAGAGCGTTAAATGAAGCAATTAATAAAATCATTTTCTACCCGGCTAAGGAGATAACAGCTTGGCACGGTACCACAAGCTCGTCAACGCAACCCTCCTGCCCCCCAACACAACACTCATCTCAGCTAAGGAAGACCCACACTGATGCCCCTCATGGACCACTAACAGAGGGAAGGAGTAGAGGGGATGGAGGAGTTGTTCTTCCTTTGTTTACAGCTGGTAACACTAGAGGGCAGTGTGTAACTATCATCAAACTGCTGAAAACACACATACACGTACACATACGCACACGCACGCACAGAGTGAGAACACAAAGCAGCCTGCATCAGTGAACATAACAAACAAAGCCAGGAGGAACAGCAACACACACACACACACACACACACACACACGCACACACGCACGCACACGCACACACACACACGCTCACTAACATTCCAGAGAGAGTGGCGGTGGCAGCAGCGGTCTCCTGCTAGCTCATGGTATATAGCATGGCGACACATCAGCTCTCAGATGAACACAACACGCTATCAGGGGTGTTTTCTCCCCAGAGGACGGCCGGGAAACGCTGACAGCCGTTTAAACATGTTAAGATGCCACCGAATGATTTATATATACCTGTGATCCCCGCCTGAGCGAAGAGGAGTGTTCAGAGCTCACAGCTGAGATTTTGCCGACACACACAGGGAAAATGTGTGCTTATATGTGTGTTTAAAGGCAGTTCCTACATCCGTCTTTTATCTGATGCCATGGCAGAAAAGTGCGGCAATGGAATGAAGAATGTAAAGCAGGCGACAAAGGCGACATAGAAATCTGTGTTCAGGTGTTTTACAAAGTCTTCCACTAGCTCAAGTCGACAATGGGCTAAGCAGATGTTGAGGAATGCCTCTCATTTCTAAGTGTCTCATTCAGGAATTGCTGTGTCATTTCATGTCGTCGTCCTCTCAAGGATAAGCAGTGGGATAACCGTCAAAGGCAATTAGCCTCCTCAAAAGGTTCAAGCACAAGTGAAAAGTTTTACCTGCACGTTTGTCTTTTCTTGGTATGTTATTCATGGTAGTACTTTGGATTTGGTTCAAAAAAAAAAAAAAAGATTTAAATGACTAACAAAGCTTTCTTCTGTGTCATTTCTTGACATGAAAAGCTTTGCTATATATGCACAGTTTGGGGACTGTTTGTTCTGTGTCAATGGAAACCACTTTGTTACTATAGTTGCGTCCGTTCCATAGATTTAAACAATCGCTGTGCATCACTTCTTTAAAGCGCTTATTTACCAGCATGTAATGAGCTGCATCTCTGTTCAACAACTGACCACAACCCACCCTCAGATCAAATACCTTTGATAACAACACGGTGAGCAGGTGTCTCCCTAACTCCACTTGTCGCTGCCATGTGTCGGCTTTGAACAGCTTCTTAAATGTGCCTTTGATACATGGGTTGCTTGTTCTTAAATGTTTAATCAAATCTCATCCTCTTGCTTTGCTTTTGTACCTGCTGTTGTCCCTCAAGAGATGCATTAACCTGCAGTCAAACATACTGCCCTTGACTTTGGATCTTTATTTTGGCATGCAGAGCCAATTCAGTTAAAAAAAAAAAAAAGAAAAAAAAAGAAAGAAGACTGCCCCACCCTAACTGGTTAACAGACTTAATGGAGCGTGTTACGTTTTTTTCTTGTACCTGGCATAGCGTGTGTAGATCAGAGAATAAGGTCAATAAAGAGGGATTATTTGACAGATGGAGCGTAAAAATCTCTAAATAACAGATTTGATCTAACTTGATTTTCCCAGGACTAAAGCCTAACACTCCTATTGATGCGGGGCTATTTTCCTCAATTTCTCGATACAAACCATGCATTACACCTCAGTTAGAACTGTGATAGTTTCAATTTCCATCTTCCATATTGGTGAAATAATTATTTGTTTATTGTCAGCTTTCATTTTTTAACAACTCTTTGAAAGACAAAAGGGACCATTTCTAAGAGACTTCCCTGTGTCCTCTCCTATCCCCTTCACCTTCTGCTTTCTTTTCCTCCTTCCGTCTCCCTGTCGTTAACTCTCCTGCCGACTGCCCCCCCCCCCCTTCTCCCTTTGCTTGTCCTTCCCAGAGGGCCATGATGCAGCAATGGGCTTTCTTTGAGAGGAGAGGAAGATTGCATACCAAATGTATAGAGATCTTCACACTCTTTCTCTGCTGTTTGTGCTCTTTTCGCGTCTCCCCACCGATAGAGTCCAACATCCAGCTCATCCAATACAGCTACAGATCAGGGGAGCAGACGCCCTTCTCTTCCCTGCATCTCCTTTTTCCTTCACTGTCCCTCTTTTTGCCCCCTCGTCCCTCCCTCCTAGGACTGTAGCCAATAACAGTGTTGGGGTCACCTATGTTAATTACCCTACGAGTAGAACTGGGAAAAATTCTGCAACACAGACACACTCACAAAGCACGCTAGAACAGTTCACACACACACACACACACACACACACACACACACCCATCTGAGTCGGTGAGTAAGCATGTGTCACTGAAGCAGAGTGTGTGAGAGCGAGAAAATAATAGTTTCAAAGACAAGGGAAATGGAGAGAGTGAGGAAATGTCATAAAGAAGGAGGCCGGGCATGTGAAGGAGAGAGGAGAGGAAGACGATGGTTAAAAGAGTCTGATCAGAAGCTGAAGAGGTAAATGATTGAAGTGCACCAAAAAAATCCTTTAAGTGGATACAACCATTCGCGATAGAAAACATACAAATCAAAGTTTCTGCTTTGAAACCTTTGTGTTCTTGCACAGTACAATTGTGGAAATTTAACAGTATTAGTATACAAATATGGAGGAGGGAAAGATCCCACACACGCACAAAATAAAAATGTGCCCCCTTCACCTGAATGATTAAATGAACTGCAGAAAAGTCAGCAGCCTGCACTTTCAGCGCAGACCGCAGCCATTAGTTCACCAGGGAGTGCAGCTACCTCAGCTGTGTGTGTGGTTTTAATGCTGGCTGAAGGTTGAAAAATGCCATATGGACACACATTTACATATGCTGCTCTTCTAGGAACCCTGTCTGCTGATTGATTTAAGAGCATGTGATGTAAAGTTTGGAAAAGATAGAGAGAATATTTTTCAGTTATGCAGCATTATGTTGACACTTTTGTTTGTTTTGTGTTTTCTTTACCTTTCACTGCTTTGCTGCTCTGATTAGCTGAGCTAAGCATAAACTGAATAAAAAGAGAGAATATCCTGCTCTCCTTTCTGCTCATCCTGTCTATCTGTCGGTCTGCCTGTCTGTCTATCTGCAGCACACAGGGTCTATTTATGGAAAGCAATGTCACTCATGCAAAACCATCAGATAGCTTTCTCCCTGGCCTGCTCATACATCATTAACATTCTCGACGGCCGCTGCACGCACACACACACACACACACACACACACACAGACACAAAGACACACACACACACACACACACACACACACACACACACACACAGACAGACACAAAGACACACACAGACACAGAAGCAAACACGAGCACACACTAACAGTACTGTACAACAGGACATGCTGCCAATCAAACTGTACAGTCCAAACTTGACCGATCTTGTCATGGAATGATTTCTTTAATCAAAACACCTCAGCTTGTCCTGCTCCGTCCAATGACACGTCCAGATAAAATCCCATTACTTTAATACACGTTAGCGCTCCTAATAACGCTGGTACTGATAAAAGATGTAAAAATCTTATATCTTCAGGTGATTTTTTGTGCAACTTCCTCTCCCAATTTAACTTACCAATAATTTAGCTTAATTTAACAATCCTTAGGGTATTTACAATGTATGAGAATACAGTTTTCATTTCCCTTTTAAACCTCTGCCAATCCAGTGAATATCTTTATAGGTGCAGAGATTTTAGAAGCACAAATCTGAAAGTGTTACTAGTTTAATGTATGTCAAACTAGGCTTGCGTGCTTGCATGTTTGTGTCCCAGGGAGAAAGGAAAGAGTGATGGGGAGAGAGAGAGAGAGAGAGAGAGAGAGAGAGAGAGAGAGAGAGAGAGAGAGAGAGAGAGAGAGAGAGTGTGTGTGACCTCGTCAGCCTCGGAGAGAGCCTTCAGAGAACAGTGATGACAGGAAGAATTAGTGAAGCAACACAAACCAGACAAAATAGCCGCCTATCCTCTCCTGTTTTCTCTCAACCAAGAAAAATACAAGGCAAACGCCTCCATAACTTTGTCACTGGGGCAACATTTCATATTTGTGCAGACAAAGGTAGCAGACAAACTTTTAAGAAAACAATTGTGTCACACAGAGCAGCAGGCGTTAACAGCCTGAGCTTGGACATATGGGACAGAGGCAGAGAGACAGAGGAGGGAGCACATCTGGACAGGGATTAGGACAGCTAAAGAGGCTAAAAAAGGAGGAGGAGACAGAAGGATAGGCTTAACTATGGCTGTGGGAGGGGCTGTGCAATGGGTGAAGTTTGGGGCGGGTAAGGGGATGAAGTCAGCTAGAAAGTTGCTTTTTTCTTACTTGAAAGAAGCCCGGGGGCATGGGTCCTCCTGGCATGCCGTCGTTGGGTGGCATGTTGCCCATTACTGGACTGGGAGCAGCAGCCGCACTCTGAAAAAATAAAACAAAATAATGTAGTCCTCATGTTTGATGGAGCAACAGCGATCTTAGAAGGTGTTATAATATTTGCATTGACCAAGTATAACAACAAGAGCGTTATGGTGAGCATTACTTATTTTCTAGAACTTCAAACATTTAATTCACTTGCTAAATTGGTCGACACAAATAGGGCAATTACAGTTAACTGATGAAGCCATGATTATCTTGACAGAACGATTTGTGATTTCACAAAATACACAAAACTATATTAACAAGCTGCTCATGATGAGATTCGAGAAACTGAAAGACTTTGCACAACTATGAATGTTGCATCATCTGACCAGAACTGACAGATATATTAATACGTTTTTTAGGATGAGCTGAAGACGAATATATATAAAGAGGAGGCCAGTCTCAAAAGAGGCAGAGTTACAACCACAAGGAGTGATTTAAATGGATAAAAACATGTTCCAAAAGACTATGTGCAAATAGTTCTCTTTGACAACCTCTGAGTGAACCACCATATTCCCCAATGGCACAAACTATAGTCAATGTAAAAAGATAGACTAGATGACCACTCCCCAAAAGTGAAGCCAAAACATTTGGAGCCCCTTTGCTGACTGGCAGCACTATAGGTCATAAGCACCGCCTCCGACATGTTCACAAATATGACATGCTTCAAAGTATAACATCAAACTACATGCCAAATGTTTATTTCTCTAACATAGACTCTATAAACAGTTCTTAACATGCTCATTTATGTCCAAACGTATGTCAAACTTTTGAGGGACTAGCAGCTATTATCTTGCTTATGTAGATTTTGTGGAACTCAGTGTATCTATCCTCTGTCATATCAATCAAGCAGAAAAGTATTAAATCAGCAAAACAATTTGGATTTCTATTCAGCTTTTTTTCTTCCTGCCTGCAACAACATGTTTGAATATTTCCTTTAAATATGTACTTTTGGCAACATTTCCTTCATTTTTGCTCCTAATTATTATGATTTTAAGATAGGGGAGATGACAGATGTGACACGCTATGGTCTTCTTCCGAGGGGGTGAGACAGACTTGTAAGCGTTCAGTCATAACTGCTTTGTCAGAGCTCTACATTCACACATGGCTAGCATGATGTGAGGAGCAATATAAAAAGGCACCCAAAGAAAATGTGTTGAGTTAGGATGTGGCGCAAAACGTGTTTTAGAGAGACAGGGCTTATTGCACAACCGTAACTGAACTACATAAACGTTATAGGCGTCAACATTGTTAAGTTTAATTTGAAAAAAATCCACTACTGAACTATTACAGCCTTAAACTCACATACACACACATCACTCTCTTCTAGCCCCTCAAGAGAGCTTCACTCACTTCCAGAGCAAACAATCCCTCCATCCAGTCGGCTGACCCGCACTGCCCAGACACTAACTAACAGGCCCCGGGGCCATGGACAAGCAGGAAGGCAGAAGTCAGGGCACACACATACACACAAAACACACACATTCAATCACACTGCTCTTGTAAGGGTGTGTGAATCTGTGGGACTCTTAACAAATCATGAGAGACCTATGGAGTGTGACTATGGATGTATCCACAAGAGTCTGACACAGTTAGTGTAGCACATGCTTGTGCTCTTCTCTGAGGTGTGTGTGTCTCTGTGTGACGTGTGTTTGTATCTAAGGAGATGGTAAAGACTCATACAGCTAAGTTTCCACTAATGCCCCTCAAAGTCCTCAAAAATAATTGCTAATATTGACATTATATTTAACCATTTGATTAGAGCAGGGGGAAACCTTTAACACAAGTGAACACTTCCTTTAAGCTGGCAGCAGAGGTAAACCTGGCATTACATTGGTGTTTCATACAGTGATGTTGTAGAATATATTTGTAAAAAAAGGGCCTCTGAGAACAAACCTATGACCAGTTCAAATCACAAACAGAGTCACAGCAAGATGAAAAAAACAAACAAACAAACGTGTGTGTGTGTGTGTGTGTGTGTGTGTGTGTGTGTGTGTGTGTGTGTGTGTGTGTGTGTGTGTGTGTAGGGGTCTTTATTTAATAGCTGCTTGGCAAGTGATGTTCTTTATCTGTTGGGGTCGTCTTATGCTTCCCTACACTTGCTCCACGTTACTGCTCGAATCAAATTTAAAACTCTGCTGCTCGCTTTACGTAACGGTCTACACTCCCTCCCACCCACTATATGTGCCAATTAAATGCGTCTGATCCAACCTCCCCAACAGGATCCTAAGTTTCTAACTAGACTGTTCTCCTCTGTCGCCCCCCGGTGGTCAAACAAACTTCCAAACTCCAATTAATCCGTTAAAGTCCCTTTGCACATTTAAGAAAAAGCTAAAGACCCAGCTCTTTCTTGACCACTTTCTCAGTGATATTATTGATGATGATAATTAGAAGTTTGAAGAACAGCTGTCTATGTTGTGCTTTGCCTCTACCTGTTTGTTTGCTGACATTGTTTACTTCTTTCTAGATCCTTGCTTGCGTTGCACTTACTCTCTGATGTACAAAGTTTTGGAGAAAAGTGCATGCTAAATGAATTGTAGAATTACACTCCTATTCATGTCTAATATGCTGATGTATAAACAGTAATGGGGTAATTCCCGATATTTTCTTGTTAAATCCAGCGTTCTTGTGTGAAATGTTCTTTCTCTATCAGCCATTATTTTCCAAATATACATCAATAAAGCATTATCTGAGCACTTTTACATAAAAATAACTTTATTTTCTCTTCTGGTAAAGTATTCAAATGTCCAATGACTCATCCTGCACTCAGGTGTGTTCACACATTCTTCGTCCAATATCAGGTATAGATGTGATTTACTAAATGTTGTACTACTGAAACACTAATGGAGAATCAATGTACCAGTATATGACTGCGAATGATCTCTGAGAAACACCCTAAATCTATTCTCAAAAGGAACCTGTAAACTGTGTGATTGTGAGCTGTCATCGAACTATGGCAAGGCAAAAAGTGGCCAAATGCTGTGTACTACACACACACACACACACACACACACACACACACACACACACACACACACACACACACACACACACACACACACACACACACACACACACACACACACACACACACACACACACACACACACACACACACACACAAACACACAATGAGTAAACCATGGCCTCATATTCTAAGGAATAAACAGAGAAATGAAAAGAAAAAAAAGGGGGGAGAATGAAAACGTAAAAAGGAAGAGAGGAGGCCAGAGGTAGCAGAATGAATGGCAGGACATCTCACCACGAGTAGGAGTGAATGGAGGTGGTGCTGGCATGTAAGTATGCATGACCAGTGACCAGTGTGTGTGTGTGTGTGTGTGTGTGTGTGTGTGTGTGTGTGTGTGTGTGTGTGTGTGTGGTAGCCGGTAGCCTGCCTCTACGAGCCAACAAGGCTCCACAGTACTCAGGTGAAGCAGCAGCAAAAGGCCCCTTCTCCTAGTTGCCATGACAACCCCGACCTCAGCTCCTGCTCTCCAGCGCCCATTAAAACCCTCAGGCCGTCAATCATCAGCATGGCCAGGGAGCACAGAGAGAGAGAGAGAAAGCAAGAGAGAGAGAGAGAGCGAGCGAGAGAGAGTGAGAGAGAGAGAGAGAGAGAGAGACAGAGGGAGATAAGAAAAAAAGAGGGAAAAGAATAAGAGAGTAGAAGAAACAGAGATGGAGTTTAAAGCAGCCTGTGGCTTTTGATAGCTGCCCTGTTTGCTACTTCTCTCTCTCTCTCTCTCTCACACACACACACACACACACACACACACACACACACACACACACACACACACACACACACACACACACACACACACACACACACACACACACACACACACACACACACACACACACATTATACACACACCTGAGCATTGTTAACGCCCTCCTCCATCTCACTCTCTTTGCCCCTCCATAATACCTGCAGCCATTGTCTTTGTTCATTTACATTTTGGTTTTTCCTGTACTATGCAAACATTAGTTACATAAATATATTTCTCTATGTAAATCTTTGGTCTTATTTCAATTTGCACCATTCAAACCTCTTCCTCCTGATTGGACAAAAAGTGTTTACATCAACTAAATGCTCAATCCTTTCAAAATATCATACTCTCTGATCATTGATTCTTATGCAGTGTGCACTGTGTTATGTGGCTCTGAACTGTTGTTATTTCATTTTACATATGAAAGTCTTGTTTATTTTTAGGAGAATGCAAACATTTTCCTACAATCTATGCTGGATGACGCTCATGTTATTGTCTCTGAAAGGAATCTGAAGACACTTTGTAATGTCTAACTCAGCGTCCTGACTGCCTTGGACATTTGGGATCAATCTGTTGAATTGAGTCACTTCTGT
Organism: Symphodus melops; assembly: GCF_947650265.1. Lineage (NCBI taxonomy): Eukaryota > Metazoa > Chordata > Actinopteri > Labriformes > Labridae > Symphodus > Symphodus melops. Next base: position 15,533,094 of record NC_136698.1, read on the forward strand.
TTAGGGAGAAACAAGTTCTTGCCCAACACCAGGACTAAACCCCCTTTCACGCATGCACCCCTTGAAACGTCACTGCAGCCCTTTACAGAGTGTGATTCAACATCAGCGTCATATCAAAGCTCTGCAATCATTCTGCCTTTGTACATTCAAAGTGATTTCCACAAAGACATAATATTGGTCTTCCGGTCTGTGAATTCACAGTGCGTGATGAAGGAGCAGAAGCACGACTTGTCGAGAAAGAGCTGGAGCGCCACACACATCTTCTCTCAGACACTCACACAGACCTTGTTGGCTCCTCCGATCCTGTCTCCTCTCTGTAACGCCTCTGTTGCTAGTATACCTTTGAAGGCGGTACAGGGGTGAGCCAACTTCCTCCCCCCAATATGCCTCGATGGCATTCATACTGAAAGTGAGACTTCACAGCAAATATTGCTCCTTCAACAGGCAGAAAAGAAGGTGCAGAGGACAATTTCTCTTTTAATCAGGGTCATTAAAAGCCGCCACTAGTAGATTCAGCAATTAAGCTTAAAAAGGTAAATCTCGCTTGCAGCAGCCTATATCCATGATATTTTACAGAGAAATAACATTGCCGTTAAAGAAAGTTTTCCATTTGTAGGTGAGGTAGAATAATCTGACTCTCTTTGCAATCATCATTGAGCATATATTTGATCATCTGCTCTCCTCGTGCCCCTGGTTGTGATCCTCTTTAGGTCCATGTTGGAGGCCGAGCTCGCTGGCCAGACAGTTTGCCCATTGATAGTGAGTGAGCCTCTCTATCTGTCAGCTGATCAGACCTCTGCTTCCAGGGGGTAATGGATCTGCTGTTATCTGGGTCCAGACAAGCAGGCCAACACACTGCTACCTGCTGGCCACAACAACACTGATACCGACCTGTTAGTGCCTGTGTGAGTGTGCCTGTGAAAACATGTGCGTGTTTCTGTCAGATTGCAGGGGCTCAGCCTAACCCGCCTGGACCAAACCGTACAGTGTTCAGCGACCTCTACACACACTTTCATATCTCAAACACACAACCAGAATCGCAAAGTGTTCACAAACACATACAAATGTTAAAAGTCCATACTGGCACCGGGAGGCTGTGCACAGAATTTTTTCACACACATGCACACCGTCCAGTCGACCATTTCTTCAGCTTACATTATTCACTCTGTCTCTCTCTCATTCTTCGGTTTATATCCGGTGCAGTCTCTCTTTTTCTCAGTCTCTCTTTGTCTACTCTACAGCTCCAACAAAAAAAATAAAAACGCCACACAATGTGATTACAGCTGGAAAAAAAACAGACGTGTTGAGGCTGTCCATGTACAGAAGTCGTCCTTGATGCAAAGGGGATGCAAATAAAGGACGGAGGCTTAATGAAAGGCTCATCCTTCAGTTAACAGTGACGTCGGTGTGGGTAAAAACAGGGATGTGTACTGTACAGATGTGTTCCTGAATTAATGAGGACTCCTTTTCAGGTCTAACCATGTCGTTTCTGTGCTGTGCTTTCTATGACTAAAACAAGGAATACATCATTTCTCCTATCTGCCCAATTTGTCCTTCTTTCCCAGCCGTCATGCTCCTCCTTCTCTCCCGTCAGCTTCCATTGCTCCAATAACTCTGTCAGTGGAGTCAACTCTATAAAGATTAGCAGGGAGGCAGGAGTGTGTAAGCAGGGCTGTCGGCCGACAGACGGGTCTAATCGATGGAAGATGGAGAGCTGCTGAGCTGCTCTGCCAGGAACCTGAATCCCAACCCTGGAAATGCCTTCCAAGGCGAGGGATACTACATACTTAGACTTGCATATATACACAACAGGTATACACACAAACACACGCAAGTCACATGCATGGGGGGCATACTGTGCACACACACACACACACGCGCATGCACGCACGCATGCACACACACACACATATGCCTTTGCCTTCCCATAGCTCCAGCGGCTAGTATGTCAATCAGGTGATTTAATTACCAGTAAACAAATCTGTTTGGGATCCCCCACAGAACACACAAACACCCCCCCCCCCCCACCCCCCCCCCCCACACACACACACACACACACACAAATATCCCTCCACTCCTATTATAGCCTCTGACTTCTGAGCATCTTCTTCCTCCCAAGTATCAGGAGCCCCAGGAGCCTGGAGCTGCCTCTGAGCTACCCAGGCACTGCTTGCAACTGGAAGCTCAGGGGGGAAGGCACTGCAGCTGGGGGAATGGCGCCCAGCTCTCCCCCTGCTGCCCTGGAGTACCTTTTACTCCAGCCGCTTTCTGTCAGGCTAACCATTTATGACAATTCACACACACACACGCACACACACACACACATCACCACCTGAGTGTAAAGACAACACACTCTGGAGTGCAGATGGCATCAATAAACACACAACTGTGCACACATATATGCACACAGACGCCTGGAAAAAATCCTGCTCCCAGATGAAACAAACAAATGCAGAAACACAGACAATTCTGATGTCAATTTCTGCAGCGTGTAAACATGATATTGATGTGGTGACTCTCTGTGGGCTGATGGCAGCTGACAGAATGAAGGCGAGGGATCTATACCACCTGACAGACAAAACAACATGGATAAATAAAGAAAAACAAGAAAACAAAGAAAAAGTTGCTGGACGTGTTTCACTGTTGCACATTTTGTATTTGAAATCCTGTCATTAAACTAATAGAGTTCAAAGCTGAAATCTGAGCATTTAATGAGGCAAATTAACATTAACTGAAAATTATACAAACACAAGATGAATTGTAAAAATAAAACCAAAACTGTGTCTTATAGATATTCATCACAGTTACTGACTCTCTGGTGAAATATGACCTTTTGTTTCTTTCCGTAGATCTGGCTGGCCTTTTAGTTGTGAACTTATGATTATCTGACCTATAATAACCATTATTGGTGTGTTGTGGGGGTTTTTTTTGCCCTCGCTAAGATAAGAATGGAAGCTTTACACTTCTTTCAGGAATTTTTCAGAAAACATGCTTTATATGTGAATAGGAAGAAAATTTGGATCACTGATTAAAACAATCTTAAATGACAGCCCTACAACAACTGATAAAACAAGCTAGCAGGAAAACCCCGACTCCATCCAGTGTGGACTTTTACTTCTAAACTATGAGCTAAATGAAACTGGCACAAACATGCGTAAAACACTGACACAATGCACGTACAGTATTGATGTAAAGTAATTTCGCAGCTGGCCTCCTGACATATACACACAAACACACATCTTAAACACACACACACACACACACACACACACACACACACACACACACACACAACAAGAAGCCTTTATTGGCGGTGTTTGTAGATAATGACCAAAGGTTGGCGATGGCCTGCTGCTCGCTCTGGTGACCCTTCTAACACAGGTCCCCCCCTGCTGGCACTGCTCTTTAATTACACATACACACACAGACACGGCAACATATACACAAATACACACATGTACAAATATACACACACATATACAGCCCCCACCCCCTCTGCCTGTGGCCTTTCACTCCCTCATTAGGCAGTTGGTGTTGAGTGGAAAGCCACCAGAGAACCAGAGGACAGGGTGTCATGATGACGCTTGTCCACACACAGGGACACACAAAGATAAGCACACACTCTGAATGAGCGAGGCAGACTTACACGCACACTCACAGCTACATGCCTAATTGAAGGGAATAAAGGGAATTAGGGAATAAAAATGCTTGAAGCTTGGAGATGAACCCTAACGTCAACTAAAGAATCAAAGTGTGTTTTATTTGTCTGACAGACAGGAGAGAGAGTTAGGGGGATATTATTTTATCATGCTTGATCTCCCCCCTGTCCTCTGAAAGAAGTGTCTGGTGTCATGCCACTTATTCACTGAGTCCAGGCATGGAGTCTGTTTCCAGCAGGGCTTCAGTCAGTGCTCAGCTCTTCAGGTCAGAGAGGCTGCAGATCAGGGTGGAGCAGGCAGATCATCCCCTCAAAGGACACCTCATGTGATAACACAAACACACAGGCACGCTAACACTCATTCATCGATATTTTTTTACTATTTCTTTCGGGCATCATTGTAAATATTTTGGCCGACTGTGTCCCAGAGGGAAAGTGAGTTATCCTCCAATCGGTAGACAGTTTAATTCCTGGCATCTGCAGTCTACATGTTAAAGAATTCTGAGCACAAAATTGCAAAAATGCATGGACAAAGGTGTATGAATATGACAATATGTGTAACGTATGGATGTGTTTAATTTTAAATGTGCATAAATAAATTCAATCAGATCCTGATGGTTCTGGCATCTGTGTGTGTTGAATGATGCGGACGTGTATAACACTGTGACTAGTCTAAAGTCGAAAGAACAAGAAGGCTCAAAATAAGTGCTATTAATACATTTACCAACCCTTCTTAAGACTGTCTTTGCATAGCTGCCTTTAAAGGCAGGATAGGTATTTCTTTTTTAAAAACTAGCATGATTTTGAAAATAGCATTTTCTCTGTGCTCCGTCGCAGAAAATTACCAAACCTGCCTTTAAACACCAACATTCAACAATCAGGAACAGACTGAATTTGTTACAAAAGAGGCACAGATAACTTCTGCTTAGTCTCAGCTGATCAGAATCCAGTACAGCCAAAAGTGGTGTTGTTTTGCCAATTGGCTAAGATCCTCACAAATTTAGCAAAAAGCTCAAACAGTTTTCACATTTTTAAAACACAACAGAAAATAAACAGCTTTATAGAGAATCATTAAGGCAACATTAAGACATAAATGGTACCATAAAAAGAGCATGTAAATCCCAAACTGACTGAAGATTAATAGCTGCATTAGAGTGCAATGGTGGAGTTTTCCGTTCAGCACATACAGTGGAGTACATGTGGACACACATGCAAACACAGCTACACTGACACAAAACCAGACAACTGCACACACATGCACATAGAGATGATGCTCAACACACTGACATTTAGCGAGCCACAGTGACATTTACTGTACATCTTTCTGCATATATGTATATTTGCTGTTGGTTCAGACGACTAACTTCTGATATCCTACAAAGTAGTTACACTAGATCACAGATACTACTGATGTTCGACACAATTTCTGTTAATCAGATTCTATAAATATTTGATTATAGTCTCAAATGTATTTAGTATGGTTAGGAATATATTTTAAAAAAAGTGTTTATACTAATGATATCGAACTTTGAGGCTAAGAATAAGATAGAGGAAAATGTCAGTGAGTGAACACAGAGCAAGTTGGTAATTGGATAAAATGATTGGTCTTATTGATCTTAGGCAAAACCAGAGGAAATAATGACAACACAAGCAGTGGTGGTCGCTTAAGACCATACCTCTTCTTTCCCCTCTACTTTTCATAAAGTGATCATGATTAATCAGCAATGGGGGAGAATTTTTTGACCAGAAAACGTATGTATTGTCTATTTGTGCACCAAATCTGCACTTCTGCGAGGCAAAAACAAACAACTTCAAGCTTTAAAAGCCAGCAGTGTTCTTAACTGTTACTCGCCTATTATTAAGGTAAAGCACTTTGTGATCTCTACCTGTGAAAGGTGCTCAATAAATAAACGTTACTTACACTTACTTACTGTGATAATACAATGTAAATGCAATGAATTGTATATGCTTTTGCCAGATTTTAAGGGGAAAAAAATCTCTCAGTGAACTAAAAATGCTGTGGCTATTATGTTGGTCTACATCCCTGCTGACCTTAGCTTTGCAAAAATGGCTAATCATAATTACCTAATATTTATAGTCTTTTAATCAAACTTGTTATTAAAAGTAAAAGCTTCAAAGACATATAGGGATACTTGTTTCTTGGTATGCTGAACAATCTTGTCCATATATTTTGCTGCAGTTTATCTAACCTACACTCTCACTTTCACACTTGCTACTGATGGAATCTGTTGCAGCTCAAACTTTGCCAAGATTTAATAATATAACATAACACTTTATCAGCCAGACCTCCTACGGGACTATTAAAAATGAAAAGAATCTCTGGCAACCTTGTTAGCAATATCTACCTCCTCCTTATTCTTTGGCATTCTTTCATATTCTCAGCTCACATCTTTTCCCTCTCCCTCTCGCTGTCTCATGCTATGCTCACACTACTGGATTTTATTTCTGCAGAGCTGAGAAGGTGCAAAATAAAAGGGAAAGGAAGGTGAAGGTACAGTACACTGTGAATGCATAAAAAAGGAAGAGAGAGAGAGAGAGAGAGAGTTACAGTCAGGCTGTACACATTCCTCAGTGCCTAAAGCAAAGTGGTGGACCTCAAAGCTTCACTCAGACGTCTTTAGCTCAGAACGGTTAAAGAATTACCATACATTATCCTGCATGGGGTGCTAATAGCAAAAAATGAGCTGAATAAACACTATGCAAGGGAGACAGAATAAGTGAAACACTGAGTTTAAAAAAATGTAACCATGGCTGTTAGTGTGTTAGTTTTTGTTGAACTACAATGATAAAAATAGGCAAGCATATTTGACACTGGCACAAATTTCTTCCATCCACTACAACTCCATATGACGTTTTAGTTAAGTAACTCCATCTCACACCAGTCTGATCTACTCACCCTATTTCTATTTTAGAGGACGTGTGTCTGGGTCTGTGTGTGTGTGTGTTTGTGGGTGTGTGAGTGCTTATGTGAATGTCTGACCAGGCAGGAAGAGGTATTCCCATAGGAGCAGTCCTCCTGAGTGCCAGACATTAGGGGGTTGGGTGTTTGAGACAGACGTACACACACACTTGCACGCACAAAAATACACACACAAACACAGTACAGACAAGCTAACAATTGTAATTTTTTCCCCCATGCAGATAGGGGTAACTTGTACATATGGGTCTACAATGGTTGAAAATAATGGTGCCCACACTGTGATCTATGCACTACACATTAGGCAATGTCCAATTTTGTGAAGAGAAAAATATCTGCAAGCATCTAAAATCTGTAAAGAAATGGGTTGTATGTTTTAGGGGTCTTTTTCCTTTAGGAGATATTTGATGATTTGAGCTAATAGAAACATGAATTTACACAAGTGTTCATCAAATGTGAGTCACTTCATGATCAAATAAACAACCCTATGTTACAAATCAACCAGGGTGAGCATGTCTACGCTTACAGGTCTGTAACGACAGACCAACACACATGACACACCATGATCTAGTGTTTAGAGCTCTTCCAAGTCTTGGTCCAGTTCCTACAGGGTTAGTCAGGTTCTGTGTTTTTAAACCCAGTGGCCTTAAGGACCCAGGAGCCAAACAGCAACTAACCCTGACTGCTGCCAGACAGGAGGAGGCGAGGGGAGACAGCAAACCACATTCCCAAGACAATGGATGGTCTGTGGGACTTTGCTGAAACTCGGAGGGCCCTGGGGCAAGTTGAGAAACAAGGGCATGACTGAGGGTGAGATTCAGAAAAGAGAGAAATATGTTAGAAGTAGAAGGATGGTGGTCGGAAAAGAAGAGAGACAAAGACAGAAAATAGTGAGTCAACATAAGAAAGACAAAAGCTAAACAAGGAGAAGGTGTAAGACAAACTGAGTGTTATCACATAACTGGGAACCAATAAGGAGAATTTGGGATAGGGGGAGTCGGAGTAAAGGCCTTCACTAGTATTTATATTAGTTTACCTATTACCATGTTTAACCATGGCTTTTTTCCCCACAGCCAATCACAAGTCAAGGTAATGGCAACTATTCAGGCACTGTGTGGGAAAGAACTGTAAGCGCTTCTCTCTTACAAGTTTATAATTGTGATTAAATCATTGAAAATGAGACCATTGTAGTTTTCCTCTTTTCAGTGAGGTATATTTAGAGAAGCCATTTCCACGACACGCTGTCCGCTCATTGCTATCGTAACTGTCTGAACAGATTAACGGCTTATGGCGATCCATTCATTACCCTGAAGGGTAAATAACATTGTAAGTTACTTGTTCATAGAGTATGTAGCCAAACTTTATCTTGTCTGTAACTGAAGGGCTATTGTCTCAAAATATCACTAAGTCTATGACATTTTGAAAAAAAGAAAAGCTGTTATCCAACCTCCACTAGCTCCTCCCCCTCTCTGACTCGAGACGACCAGCTGAGCGATAAACTGCCTCGATAGGACTTTCCGACCTCTGGACCACCAGTCGACAAGCTCCCAGAATCAAGACCTGATGTATATCAAATCTGACTTTAATGTGCTGTATTCACATTTTTGCTTCCGGATAATGTTGCCAAGCTGTGTGGCTCATACTATAGCTTGTTGTCAGAGACAGTGGCTTTTTTAAAAATGATTTAAAAGTCCATTTCAGTGACACTATAATCTGCACAGGGTTGCTACCTTCCACCGAGCTGTAAAGAGGTTAGAGACCTAACATTTCCTCGTCACGCATTGTCATTTGGATGGAGTCAGACAAATGTTTAACTCTGGAGGAGTCGTGGGGAGGAGAAGATGAAGAAGACGAACAAGGGGTAGATAGATTTCCACCTCTCTTTCCCTTAACACACGCTCAAATGTAGGCAGGCAAACTCTCACCAGCATCGGCATCAATAAATAAATAGAGGCTGACAGAAATATCCCTGGCATCGTCTCCACCAGCATAGCACAGAGCTAGCACGCACAGCGAGAGAAACAGAGAGGGGACGACAAACACACTCTCTCACACACACACACACACACACACACACACATGCACACACACGGACTGAGACGTGGAGATAAATACAGGGGGAGAGAGAGCAACAGAGAGAAGAGAACAAGAAGGAAACAGAGCGAATATAATGGAAAAAGAGAGAAGGAAAAAAGGACAAAAAGAGAAAAAAGAAAAGCTATGGAGTGAATTAAAGAAAGATAGAGGATGCTTCGCTTCTTTCTCTTTGGTCAGTGTAAAAGGATTAATGGCTGAGGTGAAACATGCTTACTGTTCACTCCTGTCTGCAGGAAGAGGGGAGGTATTTTCACTCACACACTAAGCACCCCACATCCCATCCAAGTCAGACTCCTTCTTCTCTCCCCTCTCACCTCATCACCTCCACACCCCAACAGACAGAAAGACCAGACCTGCAACACACAGATACACACACTCCGGAAACACACACACACACACACACACACACACACACAACCCCCCTGTCTGAGCCTCAGCTCCGTCACTCAACTTCTGGAACTGATTTAGAAACTCGTTCAGCGCTCTTCCCTTCTTTTCTTCAATCCATCTACTTCCCTCTATTTCTCTCTCTCTCTCTCTCTCTCTCTCTCTCTCTCTCTCTCTCTCTCTCTCTCTCTCTCTCTCTCTCTCTCTCTCTCTCTCTCTCTCTCTCTCTCTCTCTCTCTCTCTCTCTCTCTCTCTCTCTCTCTCTCTCTCTCTCTCTCTCTCTCTCTCTCTCTCTCTCTGCGTGTGTGTAAGAGTGTGTACATGTGTGTGTTTGTAAAACTTTGCCTCTTTTGCTTGCAAATGGATACACCAACACGTGTGCAAGTAGAGCCCGAGACATTTATGACGGACACACACACACACACACACACACACACACACACACACACACACACACACACACACACACACACACACACACACACACACACACACACACACACACACACACACACACACAGCATGCAGCAACCATGATCATATTCATGGAGACACATGCTCCCACCTCTTAAATGATTACACTAAATATGCCAGTGATCACAGACCGCAGGAAGACCTAGTGCACATTGGAGCACACACACACACACACACACACACACACACACACACACACACACACACACACACACACACACACACACACACACACACACACACACACACACACACACACACACACACACACACACACACACACACACACACACTATCCCCACTTTCTGAGCTTCAAAACACATTTCATTTTGCCGTTTCCCCTACGAGCAGCGCTGGCTGGCTGCCAAGCTACACATAAACATGGTGCATTGCATTTCACAGCCTTTCTGCAGGTACAGTAATGCAAACACTGGAAAATATTTAAGCCACATCAGCGACCGACTCGCCTGGATGCTATTACCATCAAATCGCATCATCGAAGAAGAAAAACATTGCCCGCTTTTGTGTGTCCTCTGGTACAAGATACAGAGAAAAAGAAGAATATATTGCTGTAGTGATAAATTGGGAGTTATAAAAGTATTCTAATGATTTCTACTTGCAGGTTAGCTTAAGAGTCATTTAAGTTTCTAAAGAGATAGGCCTAGGTATTATCCATTTATTCTACAGGTTATTCTTTACTTTAGGTTCACATATGCTATTCACTATACTAAAGAAGGATTTACTCCCTTCTGTCCCAGATGCTGTCCTGTTCTCACTCTTTTATGTGTTCTTTTTCTTTGTTAAACTTTGTTCTGACCCATTCTCGCCCGTCTGTCTTTGTTTAGTTCTCCTCTAGTAACTAAGGAAGCAATCCACCCATTAGAACCGCAGTCAGAACTTCTAGTTCAAAACAACCAGATACAGACTGAGGAGCCACCTTGAAGCCATGTAGCACCAACAAGTAGGAAGTCTGCTCAGAATCAGCTCAGTCTTTTCTCATCTGGAATATAATGTTCACCTGTCACGTCTTTGCTGATATGCAAAGTGAAGGCGTAAAGGCAGCCAGGTGACGTAGGACAGTGAGTATGGAGGTTCAAGTCAATACATCATTGAATTAATTCACCCGCAGCTTAAACCAAAAAAAAAAACATGGGTGTTAAAGAAAACCAGTGAAAATCTGCACTCACTGCCCGTCTGTATGAATGTAGGGTTTTTTGTGACAAAATTATAAATATGTTGAGTTATCTTAACAAACAGTTGAGTCGTCATTTGCTTATTTGATCCACACACATCCACATTTATTTGATCCACACAACTGACTATTTTCTGTCTTTCGTCAGTCTCTTTGCACCAGCTCCAGAAGAGCCTCATACCAAACCAAAGCCAGTTCGCCGTTTGACATTTAAGAAACACAAGTTATTTTTTAGCTCCTAACCTTGATCGTTCATATTTTGCTTTCAATAGGTTCAATAGGTTCAATAAGTTGAACCAATATGCTAAAATCAGCATATTGTGAGCATGATAGCATTTAGCTCAAAGCTCTGCTATGCCATAGATATAAGAGCTTTTAGCATGGCTGTAGACTTTCACTCTTGTTCAGACATGTACATCTGGACAAACATCTTCCCCTCCATAGTGATTTATATGAAAGGACTCATTCGCCATATGATATGACCTGGACGCTATAAAACCTGAATTTTTACAAAAGGACAACATGGTTTGAAGGGAACAAATTGTGGGATGAGTTTCCATTACTTCAAAGTACTTTTAATCTCATATGTGACAAGTATTATGGAAACACCATGGAACTGCAAGTCAGGGCAGTGACTAATGAGCTCACAAGCAAGCAGCCAGAAACAATCATACATGTAACACACACACACACACACACACACACACACACACACACCTCTAAAATACAGCCCAAACAGATCGTTTACACGCAAGCTTCTACACCCTTTAACACACACACTGGCCTCCTGCTCCTCCCCATATCTCCCACCTCCTTCTACCCTCTTACTCCCCTTCCTCTCTTTTTTTGTGTTAAATCTGCACATTAACACTCGCAGGCTGCAGAGCCTCGTGAGGAGAAATGTGGTTGTTTGCCTCCGTTATCTCCTTTTCCTCACCGCCACCTCCCCTCCTTTTCTCTTTCCTACACCCCTTGCTTAACTTAGCCCAGCTTCTCTCTCTCTTCCACCATCTACCCCCCCCCCCCCCCCCCCCCCTCACCACCACCACCACCTCCCCCAACAGCCCTCAGCCAATGGCGTCTGGGTGTCAGGCAGCTCAGAGAAGCTGTTGTCATGGTGACGGGGCTCCTGTCTGTGCTCTGTCCCTCAGGCATCCCAGATCCAGAAAGCAGCATCGTGTTTACGTGAGAGAGGAAGAGAGGAGGAGAGAAGAGTGGAGAAAATATTAGCGGAGGAGGAGGAGAGTGAAAGACTGTGCTGGGGGTTGATGTGAGGAGGAGGAGGAGGAGGAGGACAAGGATGAGGAGAAGGAGGAGAAGAGTGTGGTGGGAGGGGGAGAAAACTACCCCACTTGACCAGCTTTTGTTCTTCTGTGTCTTTGGGTTTTAAGGCCTTGCATGTATGTGTATGTTGGAGTTTGTGTTCGTCTCTGTCTGTCTGTCTGTCTGTCTGTCTGTCTGTCTGTCTGTCTGTCTGTCTGTCTGTCTGTCTGTCTGTCTGTCTGTCTGTGTGTGTGTGTGTGTGTGTGTGTGTGTGTGTGTGTGTGTGTGTGTGTGTGTGCGTGCACTCCTCACATGGATATGTAGACACCCAGGCATCTCACACCCCTATTCCTGGCAACCCCACCCAATCTCTGACCTTTCCTGGACTTCAGTGCACAGACACCAACAGACATGACCCCGCACACAATCACAGCCCTTTATATGCCCACACACACACACACACATAAACATAAGCAGAAACGCACACACAAGCAGAAATGCACACACAAGCACAAGCATCATGTAACCAGCACAAAACACTTGCACCTGGTGTGGCCTAAAATAAGGTCCCCGGGCAGCCATGTCACAAGGGTGGCGTGACGATGACAGCAGCTTGGAGGGTCTGTGTTGACCACTGTGCCACTGAATACACACACACACGCACACACATACTCAAAGTCTAGATCATTTATTTCCAGGGGGCATCTGTTGCTGATTGGTCGATGGAATCGTCAGCGCCCTGACCATGACTCTTGCAGTATGGGAGGGGGTGCTTTTGCACATTAGAATTTTGTTCAGTGTGTGCGTGTACATAACTGTAACAGAGCAGGTGTTGGGCTGACCTCCCCTCCCCCCGCTCTATAATGAACCGTGGTGGCTCCTCTGCATCAGTGGTGGCCTATTGCTCCACAGTCCACACACTTGACTCCTTCTTTCCTTGTCAAAGGACAATCCAGCCTGTTAATTGTAAGGTAAACAAGTGACGAGGAGCGTCAACCCCACAAGGGCTCTCCTCTTCTCCTCCCCTCCCTCCCTTCCATCTTTTTCTAAAGTGAGGTCGGTTAAGCCCCCCCCACCCTCCAGAATCAGAATCTGGACAAGCACCAGTTGGAGGCTAATCCGTCTCGTCGACTGGACCCCTCCTCCGAAACGGCACAGCAGGGGTGGGCTGATGAAAGGGAAGCTGATAGGAGGGACATGAAAGGCATAGTAGAAGCAAACAGTGCATCAGACACAGCCTGCACAGACCCCTGCGCTGCATCAACACAGTACAACAAGACTTTCAGGACATTTAAACACCACATTGTAAGAGCCATTTCGTGATTTAAGCTCAAGGCTGGGGTACAATTTTCAGGATGTTTCCATCGTTGTTACTTGATGCACAGGTTAAGGCATTTAATGTGCAAACTGTTCTAACTATTAAAATCCTGTTTGTTCAAGGCCAAACCTCTTGAGGGAAACATTGCCTTTTTCTTACATAAGCGGTGCAACAAAATTAGCCTCCATTGGAAATAAAGGCTTATATGAGCCAAAGGACTTCATGCACAACTGCCTTTTCAACGAGAGACATGAAATGAGTCGTTAAAAACTTTTACTTTTAATTTGTCCATATTTTACGTCATAAAATCTCTCACAACACTACTTTCTTGACCTGCTGCCAACATCCAGACAAGAGAGGAGATGAGTACATAAGATGTCAATGTTCTCATCGAAGACACCTTTAATTGTTAACATTTGCTCACAGAAGTGTCTGTTTTGTTCACATCAGTGATTTTGCAGATGTTTAGTCCTGTGTTTCTGCCTCTCAGCTTTCTGAGCTTGCCACTTGTTGGTGATGTTGGACCTGCAACCAAGTCGACTACAGACAGGATTGTTGGATTATTTTATTGATTTCTTAAAAAGATAAGACAAACTGACCATCAATGGAAGCGAGGACCAAAACAGACAGTATAAAAGAGGTTTGAGATCTTTATTAAAAACTTGATTGTTTTTTAGCGAATTTATACAACTGGAACTAAATCCTGATGTTTAAATTTAGTTATGTTTTGTACATACATGTATGAGCATTTGAAACAGCAGTAACATCTTTCTGCTCTTAGTTAGAACTTCTGGCTTCATGTTTCTCCCTCCTCCTCCTCCTCCTCCCCAAATGCTGAAACTAAACCAAAGCCCTTGTGTGAACCCCTACAGTTAATTGACACATTATCCTCGCTCTTCATGTTCAAAATTTCAAGAGATTAAAAATAGAAGTAAAAAAAACAAATACAAATGACCTGCTGCCGAGAGAGACGGTACTCGTTGAACTGATAAATCTGGCGTGGCCTCTATCTGGGCGTTAACTTCACATGAAAGCTTTATGAGTTTGAATGACTTTGACAAGATGGAGGAAAATTTAGATTTTGATGTTTTTCAGAATAAAGAAGTAGAAAAATCAAACCAAGGACATTTTTTGTATTTCATCTCTGAAACACAGAACAGACTAATTGTCTGTTAATATCTGAAGAGTATCTATTCATAGACTTAGACAGACACATGCACAGAGGACAACTTGACGACAGATGGAAAGAAATTAGAGGCAAAGTAGCATTAATATTCCATCTCTTAATAACATACAAAGCCCCTCCCCCACCTCTGGCACCACACAGTCACACCCACACACCACGTAGCCGTGTGTGTGTGTGTGTGTGTGTGTGTGTGTGTGTGTGTGTGTGTGTGTGTGTGTGTTTTAACTGCCCTGTCCTAGAAAGCATTGCTGCTGCTTCCCAGACAAAAAAAAATCTACAAAAATTAAATGGCTCCCTTCCTCCCCCCCTATTCATCCTCTCCTTCCTTCTCTCCTTTCCCCCCCCATCCCAACCTGGTCCCTTTCCTCTCTCGCCTCCCCTTCCTCTCACAACCCAACCCACCTACCAAGCCCCACTGCCCTCCAGCCCTGTAGCCTCGCAGCAAAGTAGAGAGCAATCCCTTGGTGGGTCAGTCAGATTAAACTGCCACTGTAATCCGCTTGGCTTTCACCTCCTTGTCCTCAGCCGAAGAGAGAGGGAGGGAGAGAGAGAGAGAGAGAGAGAGAGAGGGATGGAAAGGAGAGAGGAGGGGTGAGCGGAGGAGTAAAAGGGCTGAAGAATGGAGAGCGAGAAAGAGAGATGTTAGAGAAAACATAAGAAAGCATAGGGCAAGAGGGAGGGAGGGGAGAGAGAGAGAGAGAGAGAGGGAAAGAAAGAAAGACAGGCAGAGGATGCAGGGGGGGAGGGGAGAGCTGGGGGAAGTAGAAAAATGACAACAAGGGCATGGAGGGAGAAAAACAAGGAGTTCGGAAAAAAAAGGAGAGAAAGCCGTAGAAAGAGAGAGGCAGTGCAGGGATGAATAAAAGGAGTATGAAAAGGAGGAAGTGAATAATGAATCTCATAAAGCAAAGCTATCAGGGACGAATAAGAGTCAAATAAAGCATGTTCCTAAAGGAATGATGAAGGACAGTGGGGTAATCCTAGGGGCAGAGCGTCAGTGGCGAACATAATGAACCAAACAGGAAACTATGTAGAAGTACGCCCTCATTTTCATGTAATGATGAAATTTGTTTTGAGTGAAAATGACACATGGCCCCTCATGGCCAATAGGCATAGAGTCCTCGGCCTCATCTTCTGATCTGGATAAATTTAGGCAGATTAATTTTACAATGAAGGAGGTCTTTGGTGAAATGTGCCTGAGCAAAAGTTTTGTTCAGATCTTAGAGATCAAACATGAAGTAAAAAGAGTGAATGAATGAGCCAAATGATGAGGTTAGCGCCTGTTGAACGATCAAGGTTATCAACTGCTTCTTTGGTTGTTTGTAATTTTGTAAAAGAACATGTGTTGTGTGCTATCATGGCTAACTCACATACATACAGTACAAAACCTTGTTGTCTGCCCTCTAGCAACATTCTTTGTGATTTTAAAACCTCAAGAGGTTTGAGTCACGCCATGCTAGCATTGGGATGTTGAGAACCTACGTCGTCATCTGTTTTCAACTCTTTCATATATTTTGTGTTTAGTTTTTGTATCCACCAACTGATCAGATTCATAGTTGGTGGGCATCAGCTAAAAGCCTGCACTGTTTTCAAAAGCTAAGACAACCACCCTTTAAGATGACTTCTCTTTAGTTCCAAGTGGGATGCAACAATACAGTCAGCCCATGGTCAATATGTACATTGAGTTTTTTGGTCATGTTTTTCAGTTCAGTTCTAGTATTGTTGTTGTTGGGGTTTTTTTCATTTTTAAGAACTATTTCTTCATTTTACTTTGAACCAAAAAGGCAGATAAATAAAATTGACTTTGCCTTGCCACTAATCTGGCATCACTTCAGTTGAGCTATGAAGGTTGTCTTTGGAAAACTAGCAACTTTATTAAAGTTAGGGGAAGACCATGATTGTGGTTGAAATACACCACCATAGACATGAGTTGGAAAACTGGGATTAAGCAGCAGTCTGAATAATTACAATCCAACACATGCACAAAACTACATACTTTAATGTCCTACTTTGTGATTTGTTAGCTCTACACTAAACTTCCTTTGACTTGATGAATAAGTTACTGTATGGAACAAAGAGATGAAGAGACTATTTCACTTGGATGAATTATCATTATTATAAAAATCCTGTAGCCAATAGTTAATTCACATTGAGGCCAAATCACTTTCCCAAAAATAGTTTTCCCGTCTAATAACTAAAGGCTGTGATGGTTGTGTTTTTTCCATCATACAGTTAGCATGAGCGGCTTGATAAGCAACTCATCTATGTTAATGAAGTTAAACTGCAATTATAAATCTAATGGAAATAAGATAAACAACTCCATTTGTGTGCACTACAGTTTCAATAAGCGGTTGAGAGTATTACTACCCTCCAGTTATAATCTGATTGCATGTAATTGCAAACACAAGTCCCAAACTGTGTACAAAGTCGAAGCGGCACGTCAGTTTGAATGAACTGGAACTGCACTTTTTTTTTTTTTTTTTTCACTTTCAATTTTTAATATTTTTGATTAAAATAGAATATCTTTTTGCTTGCACCTGACCACATATTTTAAGTCAATAAATCTGAAACCTTTCAGGTCCATATTAAGCGTTAGGGCGCGATCACACGAGCAATCTGCACCGTGCAGTGCTTAAGCATGATTGACCCCCACTTCCCCATTCCTCTGCTGGCCAGGATGGTCTGCACACACACACTGCTCCAGGACTAACCAGGCCTAAGTATGGTTACCTCCTATACATAACGTCATAAT